>NC_057806.1:93266258-93441895 GCF_018294505.1 Triticum aestivum | reverse complement strand
TTTTTAAACTAGGGTTTCGGACGGGGGAAGAAGAGATCCGAATGGAGGGGGTATAAATAGGCATAAGTGGAGCTAGGAGAGTCCAAATGAGGTGCGGTTTTCGCCCACACGATCGTGATCGAACGCTCTAGGACATGGAGCAGAGTTTGGTGGGTTTTGGGCCAAATTTGGAGGGTGTTGGGCTGCAACACACACGAGGCCTTTTCGGTCCCTCGGTTAACCGTTGGAGTATCAAACGAAGTCCAAATGACCCGAAACTTGACAGGCGGTCTACCGGTAGTAAACCAAGGCCGCTTGGCAAGTCTCGGTCCAATCCGGAAATGTTTAATTCCCAAACACGAAAGAAAGCTAGAAATGACCACCGGAGGAGAACGGAACGCCGGATTGCAAAACGGACAACGGGGAAAAAGCTCGAATGCATGAGATGAACATGTATGCAACTGAAATGCGCATGATGACATGATATGAGATGCATGACACGCAAGCAATGACAACGCAACAACAGCGAATAACTGCACGACACCTGGCACATCGGTCTCGGGGCGTTACACACTAGAGGTTGTCTTCGGATCTCCAGACAACTTCCGAAGCGAGGAGTTAATCTTCGATATCGTCCCCTTCCCTAGCGGCTATCACACACTGCTCGGACGAACCGCGTTCGCTCGATTCAACATAGTGCCACACTATGCTTATCTCAAGCTCAAGATGCCCGATCCACGTGGCGTCATAACAGTCAACGGAAATACGGAACGCTTCCTCAGTACAGAAGAGCACACAGCTGCCTTAGCAGCAGAAGTACAGAGCGACCTTCTCAAGCAGAACCTAAATTCGGCTGCCGAGCCCACAGACACCGTTAAGAGGGTCCGAACTACTTTGCAGCAGAAGAGCTCGGTTTGTCAGGAGCTCAACTAGCAATCCGGACTCCGTCGCAGTTCCGATCAAGTGCTGGCATTCGTACCGCGCATACATAACTACACACTCAAAATCCCATGGGCATCGACGGAGGCATAGCTAGCTTGTGGTCCATAGTACGGCTCAACCGACGTCGGATACACACATACTTTCACGTTTACTTGTTTCCTTTTCAGGTCTCAATCCCACAGGCACCATCTGGTGGTCTGGTTATCGGTCCTCTCGAAGGATAAAACACACCAAGACGACGAGAAACGCAGTCATATGGGGGACCTTTTAGGTGATTCCGTTAACGATAACTCTACCTATTTTTCAAGACCCGCGTTCAGCTCTCCATTGGTTCCGGCATGTCAAATAGCCTGTTGCTTATCGCACTACATGTATCAATGGGCCTTGACGTACTAATTAAATTACAATGAGAACAGTCCACGGCTGGAGCTGTAGGACTCCAGCTTTTTACCTTTGTACCTTTTCTATTTTCTTTCATTTTTTCAGCTCCCCTGTGGATAACCCTATCAGGTAGCACCCGTACACTTTGGTACGTTTCATGTTCTCCAGGGGCTGCACAACACCCCACACTATGGCAACAAAAGTCCAAACACTTTTTATATGTATAGTTCGGCACCCCGAATTTAGCATTATATGTGCATTGGCTCTGAATCATGTCTTCGGTCAATAGTTCGGTTGCCCGACTCCTGTGCTTGCTACCTTACGTTCCGCTATATCGGATAAGGTAGTAAAGGGAGAACTACTGCGGTTGTGCCTTGGTTTATCCAAAGAAGCACCTCAGTAGAGAAAGCCGAAAACTGACTGTCATGATGCGGCGAGAGCCGGCCAGCTGTTCGGAGGATGCAAATCATTGGAGATTTCTTTCGCATTACGCGAAGGATTGGTACTTCCTGATCAGATGCTTATAGCACTCTAGTTCGGATACTAGGGGCTGCCCCCATGTTTTTATTGTCACACTCCTATGGCTAAGTGAGGGCGTTACAGCCGCATAGTCTGGTTGCCTGGTTCGTTGCGCTAAACAACTCCTTCAAGGACCATCTACTTGAATCAAGATTGTTTAGATTCCATCCCGAACACCCCCGTACTACCTACGTGGGGGCAGAAGCCGACGACTGGTTAACCCTCAGATTTCATACAACATGGCCGCACAGGAAGTAAAAATTAAAAAACATAACAAAGCATTATATTGCCTAAACAATTTGTTTTATACAAGGCAGAGGGAGCTCGAGTACATTTATTCAAAGATGGTGTCCTTCGCACAATGATCCACAACAATGCGGGACCCCTCCAAAACATCGCCGAAGTATCACTCAGGTGTGCGGTGCTCCTTGCCCTCCGGCGGCCCCCAGTCGCTAACTTGACAGCGTCCAGCTTTGCCCACCAGACCTTGCAATGAGAGAAGGCCAGACGCGCGCCCTCGATGTAGACGGACCGCTTGATGACATCCAGCCAAGGACAGGCATCCACCAGCTTCTTCACGAGGACGAAGTAGCTGCTGTGAAGAGCTTCGGCTGGCCATAGCCGGATTATCATATCCTTCATGGCCAGTTCGGCCACCCTGTGTAGCTCGACCAGCTGTTTCAGCTGATCGCTGAAGGGCACCGGATGTTCTGGTGCACAATATTGCAACCAGAACAGCTTCTCCACATAGCTCCCTTCTTTTGCTCGGAAGAACTCCGCAGCGTCGGTCACACTGCGTGGCAGATTAGCAAAGGCCCCTGGAGAACTCTGAATCCGGGTTAGTAAAAGAAATTTCCTCTTCACACTCCTGCTTTGCATATTGAATGCCTTACTTGCCGCGATCTTCCTGGCCTCCTTGATCTCATGGGGGGCATCCTGGGCTTCAATCCGGGCCGCCTCCTCACTCTTACGAGCCTTGGCAAGTTTGGCCTCTTGAGCCGATGCATTGTGCTCCAAAGTCTCGCACTTCCTCATCGCGTCCTAGAGCTCATGTTGGACTTTGTTGACCCGGGCCTTGAGTCTCTTACTGGCGGCCTGCTCCTTGACAGCCTTCCCCTCGGCTTCGACCAGGGTCGCTTTCAGGGCCTCGACCTTGGTCGTCGCCTCTGTTGACATCATGGTATTTCGGCCATTGCATATCATTTTCCCTTTTTCAAATCCATAACAGTTTATTACTTACCTTGTTTTTCCCGGAGCTACCTCTTCACCTGGCCCAGCTCCTCCTTGGCGTCCGCCAGTTTCTGCTTCAGTCCAGAGACTTCGACAGTATGCGAGGCCGCGGCCAACAGCGACGCATGCACATACATTTCAGACAAATTTAGTTAGTTTCCTGCAATAGGAGATTGATCATCTGTCCGGTTTTTTCTTCTCGAACACCGGACAGTGTCTCATAGGCTACTGTCTATATTGGGATTTTCTCCTTTTTTGCGTTGCTTACCTCAAAACCTGTTAACAGGCTGCTACAGGCTTCGATTAGTCCGCTCTTGGCAGACTGAACCCTTTCAATCACCATGCCCATAAGGACACGGTGCTCATCCACAATGGAAGCGCCTCGCGGTGCTTCCAGCAGATTATCCGGTGCCCCTGGTTGGACAGGGGTCACCAGGGGAACAGGCATCCCCCTTCTTCCGAAGGAGGTCGCGTGCCGGACTCCGGAGCAGCCTCGCCTCCGGAATTGAGTCCGGCTCAGGGTCAAACTGAGTATGGCCCTCCCCACTAGTTTCCATGGGGATTGGTTCTCCTTGGTGTCCGGCGATGGGGATTTTGCCTTCTGGTGCCTCCTGAGCCTCTCCCCTGCCTGGAATAGTCCTTCGGGACAGCACCTCCGCATCATCCTTGGCCTTGGGGGAGGGAGCGGCTGGGGTGAATCGCTGGCCATCGCCTTGGAATCCAATGATACATCTCCAACGTATGTATAATTTTTGATTGTTCCATGCTATTATATTATCAACCTTGGATGTTTTATATGCATTATATGCTATTTTATATGATTTTTGGGATTAACCTATTAACCTAGAGCCTAGTGCCAGTTTCTGTTTTTTCCTTGTTTTAGGGTTTCGAAGAAAAGGAATATCAAACGGAGTCCAAACGGAATGAAACCTTCGGAGAAGTTATTTTTGGAAAGAAAGCAATACAGGAGACTTGGAGTGCACGTCAGGGGATCAACGAGGAAGCCACGAGGCAGGGGGCGCACCCACCCCCCTGGGTGCGCCCTCCACCCTCGTGGGCCCCTCGTGGCTCCCATGATGTATTTCTTCCACCTATATATATCCATATACCCTAAAATGATCGGGGAGCACAATAGATCGGGAGTTCCGCCGCCAGAAGCCTCCATAGCCACCGAAAACCAGTCTAGACCCGTTCCGGCACCCTGCCGGAGGGGGCAATCCCTCTCCGATGGACGTCTTCATCATCCCGGTGCTCTCCATGACGAGGAGGGAGTAGTTCTCCCTCGGGGCTGAGGGTATGTACCAGTAGCTATGTGTTTGATCTCTCTCTCTCTCGTGTTCTTGAGGTGGTACGATCTTGATGTATCGCGAGCTTCGCTATTATAGTTGGATCTTATGATGTTTCTCCCCCTCTACTCTCTTGTAATGGATTGAGTTTTCCCTTTGAAGTTATCTTATCGGATTGAGTCTTTAAAGATTTGAGAACACTTGATGTATGTCTTGCCGTACGTATCTATGGTGACAATGGGATATCACGTGATTCACTTGATGTATGTTTTGGTGATCAACTTGCGGGTTCCACCCATGAACCTATGCATAGGGGTTGGCACATGTTTTCGTCATGATTCTTCGGTAGAAACTTTGGGGCACTCTTTGAGGTTCTATGTGTTGGTTGAATAGATGAATCTGAGATTGTGTGATGCATATCATATAATTATACCCATGGATACTTGAGGTGACATTGGAGTATCTAGGTGACATCAGGGTTTTGGTTGATTTGTGTCTTAAGGTGTTATTCTAGTATGAACTCTAGGGCTGTTTGTGACACTTATAGGAATAGCCCAACGGATTGATTGGAAAGAATAACTTTGAGGTGGTTTCGTACACTACCATAATATCTTAATTTGTTCTCCGCTATTAGTGACTTTGGAGTGACTCTTTGTTGCATGTTGAGGGATAGTTATATGATCCAATTATGTGATTATTGTTGAGAGGACTTGCGCTAGTGAAAGTATGAACCCTAGGCCTTGTTTCCTAGCATTGCAATACCGTTTGTGCTCACTTTTATCATTAGTTGCCTTGCTGTTTTTATATTTTCAGATTACAAATACTCATATCTATCATCCATATTGCACTTGTATCACCATCTCTTTGCCGAACTAGTGCACCTATACAATTTACCATTGTATTGGGTGTGTTGGGGACACAAGAGACTCTTTGTTATTTGGTTGCAGGGTTGTTTGAGAGAGACCATCTTCATCCTACGCCTCCTACTGATTGATAAACCTTAGGTCATCCACTTGAGGGAAATTTGCTACTGTCCTACAAACCTCTGCACTTGGAGGCCCAACAACGTCTACAAGAAGAAGGTTTTGTAGTAGACATCATCCAGCGACCCTCCTGACAAGGATCGTGGGGAGCTATTGTGGGCTGGGCTACAATAAACATAACCAATCATCTCAATGCAGCGAGGAGGAGAAACTTTATGGGTGGATACAAGTCTTAGTACTTACGATGCGGCCCGAGGCTTAGCGCGGGGGCATCTCTCCGGACTGTTGTCGACGTCCCATGCGGAGTTATACGCGAGGGAGCCCTTCCCCTTCTTGGCACCTCCGCCTCTAGAGTTGTGGAGGCCGCCCTCTTCTTCTTCCCCCCATCAGGGGGAGAGTCACTTTCCTCCTCCTCCTCCTCATCCTCGTCGTCTTCGGCGGCAGGGGAACGGGTCTTGTCTTCGGACGTCACGTCCAAAGTGCCCTTGCGGCGGGGGCCACTCCGGACCCCCTTGGCCTTTCATGTGGCCTTCTTTTCTGGTGCCTTATAAGGCGCCGGCTCTAGCATCTCCGCTAAATGTGGGATGACTTGTTCTTCAGGCAGGGGAGCCGGACACTGGATCTGCTTCGCCTTCTTCAGCCAGTACTGAAAAAGTAATGATAATAAAAGCTTAGATATCACCCTTGAAACAAGTAAGTAGGGGATGTGTTGAAAATGACATACCTCGTTGGGGAGGTGATCTATGTCGTCACCACGGTCCGAATCTATGGCCGGCGGTATCTCGTTGCCCTTGAAGAGCAACTTCCAGGCATCTTCATGAGCTGTTTCGAAGAGCCTTTCCAAGGTGTGGTGCTTTTTTGGGTTGAAGTCCCATAGAGGGCGGCTGCGGCTCTAGCAGGGGAGGATTCGGCGCACCAGCATCACTTGGATTACGTCGACAAGCTTGATGTCCCTATCGATCATGCTTTGAATGTGCGATTGCAGCACAATTAGCTCGTCTGACGAACACCAGTTCGGGCTCTTCTCGACCCAGGAGGTGAGTCACACGGGAGCGCCGGAGTTGAATGCGGTAGCCGCGGCCCATGTGGCTCCATGGGATTCAGTGATGTAGAACCATTCTTTCTACCATTCCTTGACAGACTCCACGAATGTGCCTTTTGGCCAAGAGACATTGGTGAGCTTGCTCACCATGGCGCCCCCGCACTCTGTGTGTTGTCCATCCACCATCTTGGGCTTCATGTTAAAGGTTTTGAGCCACAGCCCAAAGTGGGGTTGGATGCGGAGGAAGGCCTCGCACACGACAATGAATGCCGAGATATTGAGGAAGGAGTTCGGGGATAGATCGTGGAAGTCTATTCCGTAGTAAAACATTATCCTACGGACGAAGGGGTGGAGTGGAAACCCTAGCCCGCAGAGGAAATGGGGGAGGAACACTACCCTCTCGTCGGGCTTTGGCGTGGGAATGATTTGTCCTTGGGCTGGAAGACAGTGGGCGATTTCCTTCGCCAGGTACCCGGCCGCCCGAAGCTCGGCGATGTCCTCCTCCTTGACGGAGGAAGCCATCCACTTGCCTTGACCTCCAGATCCGGACATGGTTGAGTGCTTTCTCGAGTGGGAAACAGATGAGAACTTGGGCGCTAGAGGTCAAGAGCGGAAAGGCAGGAAGAAGGCATGGGGGAAGAAGGAGGAATCTTATCTCCTTATAAGGGCAGTGAATATTGAACGCCACCCCACTCGCCTCAAAATTCACCTACTCCCAAGGGCTGTATAAACGGCACGGTTGGGTTACCCATGCCCGTATTGATGAGAATCCTGCGATAAGGGGGCATGATCTCTGCTTCGACAAGACGTGCCAATGACAACCGCGTCTCGAAACATGGAGCGGCAGGCAAAAAACGGTTCGAAATTATGACCGAACAGACGTGATGTCATGTTGTAAAAAGTTGTCAGCAGATTGGACTCGTGGATTATTGTATTCTCTCTATGATGGTGTGTGGTGTGTGTTACATGTCCGGACACGATCAATTCGTCCGAAGACTATTTTGGAGTTCGGAAGGAGGAACCCGCCTTGCAATGCCGAAGACATCACTATGCACCGGATACCTTGTCATTAAAGCCAGGTTCAGGGGCTACTGAGGGAGTCCTGGGCTAAGGGGTCCTTGGGCGTCCGGCCTGTTAGCCATGGGCCGGACTGATGGGTTGTGAAGATACGAAGACCGAAGACTATACCCGTGTCCGGATGGGACTCTCCTTGGTGTGGAAGGAAAGCTTGGTGTCGAATATGTAGATTCCTTTCTTTGTAACCGACCTTATGTAACCCTAGATCCTCCCGGTGTCTATATAAACCGATGGACTTAGTCCGGATAGGGGAGAATTATTATCATAGCCATACAAGCTAGACCTCTAGGGTTTAGCCATTACGATCTCGAGGTATATCAACTCTTGTAATACTCATATTCATCAATATCAATCAAGCAGGACGTAGGGCATTACCTCCATAGAGAGGGCCCTAACCTGGGTAAACATCGTGTCCCTTGTCTCCTGTTATCATCGACCTTAGACGCACAGTTCGGGACCCCCTACCCGAGATCCGCCGGTTTTGACACCGACAATCGCCTCCGCGGTGTGAGGGACGAGGGCATCGCCAAGGGCAGTACTTGGGTCGGAACCATGAGTAGCACAATCATCGGCTCGATCGTGATAACCGCCGGCGAGTGCCTACGCCCCCTTCGAGGGGCGGGTCATATGTGCGCCGGCATTATCATGATAGGCGCCCGTACAACGAGGAGCGGAGGATGCCAGTCGACCCAAGGGAACCAGGGTTTGATGCGAGGTCAATTCTGGTGCAAGGACTGGTGGACAGGAATCGAGCACACAGAGAAGGGCGGGACAGAGATCGCCCGACTGGAAGCAGAGTGCATGTTTCTGGTCTCGACTGTTTTTAGCAGAGTCATCAGGGCCGCAGAGATCCCTCCCAACTTCAGGTTGGCAACTGGAGTTAGTAAGTTCACCGGTGAATCGAAGCCTGACACTTGGCTTGAGGATTACCGAGTGGTTGTTCAGATCGGTGGTGGAAATGATGAGGTGGCCATGAAGCACCTTCCCCTGATGCTTGAAGGGTTAGCTAGGGCTTGGTTGAATCAGTTGGCTCCAGGCAGTATATTCAGCTGGGAGGAGTTAGCCCGAGTGTTTGTCAGAACGTTCGAGGGCACATGCAAATGACCTGCAGGGTTGACAGAATTGCATCATAGTGTGTAAAAACTGAATAAAACTTTGAGGGATTACATCTAGAGGTGGACCACTTTGCATCACACTGTGGAGAATGTGTCTCAGCATCAAGCAGTTTGTGCCTTCAAGGAGGGCGTTCGATATCGGGAGCTCAACCTGAAATTCGGTCGGACAGGAGACATGACCCTGACTTGAATGATGGAAATAGCCACTCGGTATGCAAACGATGAAGAACAAGACCGATTCTGCAGTGGCAAGGGCAAACCAGTCGGCCAAGATACTGGAGGAGGTAATTCCAATTGGAAGCAGAAGCGCAAAGAGGAACTTGCAGGTCCTGGAGAGGTTGCAGTCGTAACCCAAGGAAAATTTAAATGAAAGCCTAAAGGGCCTTGGATCCCCAAAAAAGCGAAAGATTCAGCAGGGAATGACATGTTGGATTTTCCATGTCACATTCACATCAAGAAGGATGAAGAGGGTAATCTGATTTATCCCAAACATACCACTCGACAGTGTCGAGTCCTTATACAACAGTTCCGAGAAATACAACCCAGTGAGAAAGAGAAGGAATCTGATAAGGATGAGGACAAGGAAGAGGATGGTGAAGGATTTCCCAATGTCAATTCCACTTTGGTGATTTTTGCTGACATTGAGAGTAAACGTCGACTGAAAGTAATCAATAGAGAAGTAAACATGGTTGCTCTGGCAACGACGATGTATCTGAAATGGTCAAAGACTCCCATCACATTCGACCAGCCCGACCACCCGCCGCACGTAGCCACCCCCGGGAGGCAAGCATTGGTGGTCAACCTAGTTGTTGGGGGCACCCGATTGACCAAAGTCTTGATGGATGGCGGCAGTGGTTTGAACATTTTGTATGTTGAGACCCTCCGAGGGATGGGCATTCCGATGTCCAAGCTTAGCGAGAGCAACATGCGGTTCTACGGAATTATACCTGGAAAGAAAGTCGATTCACTCAGCCAGATCACTCTTGACATGGTTTTCGGCGATTCAAAGAATTACCGTAAGAAAAAGTTGACATTTGAAGTTGTGGATTTTCACAGTGCCTATCATGTTATCCTGGGCAGAATTGTGTATGCTCGTTTCATGGCTTGACCATGTTACATGTACCTCAAACTCAAGATGCCTGGCCCTAGGGGCGTGATTACAGTCACTGGTAATCGGCAGCGAGCAGAAGAGTGCTTACAAAAGGGCTCGAAGATTGCCGATGAAAAGATGGCAGCAATAGAAATGGAAGAATACAAGAAGGCTGCAGATCCAAGTGATTTGTTGAGAGCTAAGAAGCCTGCTTCAGAATCTGCATTTAAGTCGTCTGGTGAAAAAAAGTCAGTTCACATTCACCCGACTGATCCTAATGCTGCTTCGAATCATATTTCAACAACACTCGACAACAAATAGGAAGAAGCGCTCATCCAGTTCCTCCGTGAGAATTGGGACATCTTCGCATGGAAACCTTCTAACATGCCAGGTGTACCCAGGGAGCTGGCTGAGCACCGGTTGCGAGTTGACCCAAAAGCAAAACCTGTCAAAGAGCATCTCCGATGGTCCACTGTGTAGAAAAGAAAGGCAATTGGTGAGGAAGTGGCTCGGCTTCTGGCAGCTGAGTTCATCCAAGAGATTTACCACTCCGAGTGGCTCGCCAATGTCGTCATGGTCCCTAAGAAAGATGATTCACTCCGTATGTGTATTGACTTCAAGCATATCAATCGAGCTTACCCGAAAGATCACTTCCCTCTCCCCCGCATCGATCAAATAGTTGACTCGACTGTGGGATGTGAGCGATTGTCCTTTCTGGACGCATACTCCGGGTACCATCAGATCTGACTGTATGGACCCGGTGAAATAAAAAATGCTTTTATCACCCCATTCGGGTGCTTTTGCTATGTTACTATGCTTTTTGGTCTAAAGAATGCTGGTGCCACATTCATGCGCATGATACAGAAGTGCCTGCTCACTCAAATCAGTTGGAATGTGGAAGCATACATGGATGACATCATGGTTAAGTTGCGTAAAGGTTCCAACCTGCTGACTGACCTCGCTGAAACCTTTGCCAATCTAAGAAGATATGATATCAAGCTTAACCCGTCAAAGTGTACATTGAGAGTTCCAGGTGGAAAGTTACTGGGTTTCCTTGTTTCCGAACATGGTATCGATGCAAACCCAGAGAAAGTTGGCACAATACTCTGATTGAAATGCCATGTGCGCATACACGATGTTCAAAAGCTTACTGGTTGTTTGGCCGCTTTGAGTCGATTCATCTCTCGTCTCGGTGAAAAGGCATTGCCTCTTTACCAACTGATGAAGGAATCTGATAAGTTCGAGTGGACTCCTGAAGCTGATGTAGCGTTTGCAGAGCTCAAAACCCCGCTTTACGCCCAGCCGTGCTCGCTGCTCCAATCAGCAAAGAGCCTTTACTGCTTTATATTGCAGCCACTAGACAAGTTGTCAGTACAGTACTCACGGTCGAGCGGGAAGAAGAAGGTAAAGCCTATAAGGTTCAACGCCCAGTGTACTATATTTCTGAAGTCTTAACTCCGTCCAAGTAGAGATATCCGCATTATCAGAAGCTTGTCTATGGAATTTACTTGACCACAAAGAAGCTTGCACATTATTTCTTAGATCAGTCTATCACAGTCATCAGCGATGCTCCATTGTCAGAAATTCTGAACAACAGAGATGCAACTGGTTAAGTGGCAAAGTGGGTGATTGAACTCCTTCTGTTGGATATCAAGTTTGAGGCAAAGAAAGCAATCAAGTCCCAAGCAATAGCAGATTTCCTCGTCGAGTGGATCGAGCAGCAGCAACCGACTCAAGTTCACTCAGAACATTGGACTATGTTCTTTGATGGATCCAATATGTTGAATGGTTCTGGCACTGGAGTAGTTCTGGTATCCCCGCGAGGTGACAAACTCAGTTATGTCCTTCAGATTCACTTTGATTCCTCCAACAATGTAGCTGAATACGAAGCTCTTCTGTATGGGTTGCGAATGGCCATTTCACTCGGCGTTTGTCGCCTAATGGTCTACGACAACTCAGATTTTGTGGTCAATCAAGTGATGAAGGAGTGGGACGTCAGAAGCCCAGCTATGAATGGCTATTGCAGTGCAGTGAGAAAGTTAGAAAAGAAGTTTGAAGGGCTAGAGCTCCACCACATTCCCCGACTTAAGAACCAGGCAGCGGATGACCTGGCAAAGATAGGTTCCAAGTGGGAAACCATTCCCAACAATGTTTTCTTGGAGCATCTTCACACACCATCAGTTCAAGAGGATCCCTTCACAGAAGAGCCCCTGCAACCTAAGAGTTCTATTGATCCGACTGAAGTTGAAATCCCAGCCATGGTCGACTTAATCATGGAAGTTTTGGTCATCATTCCTGACTGGACAATGTCGTATATCGCATATATTCTCAGGAAAGAACTCCCAGAAGACGAAGATGAAGCACGACAGATTGTCCGTCGATCAAAAGCCTTCACTGTGATAAGTGGTCGATTGTACAAGGAGAGTGTGACTGGAGTTTCTCAACGATGCATTACACCAGAAGAAGGTCGAATGATCCTCAATGATATCCACTCGGGGACCTGTGGTCACCATGCATCCTCTCGGACAATCGTGGCCAAAGCATACCGATAAGGTTTTTACTGGCCATGAGTGAATGAAATGGCAAAAGAAATAGTCGACAAGTGTGAGGGCTGCCAGTTCTACTCCAACATGTCTCACAAGCCCGCTTTAGCTTTGAAGACCATTCCACTCGTCTGGCCATTTGCTGTTTGGGGGTTGGATATGGTTGGACCCTTGAGGACTGGCAGAAGTGGTCTCACCCACCTGCTTGTTGCAGTCAACAAGTTCACTAAATGGATTGAAGCCAAACCCATCAAGAACCTCGATTCGGGAACCGATGTCAGCTTCATCAGAGAGATAACATTGAGATATGGAGTCCCGCATAGCGTCATGACAGACAATGGTTCAAACTTTGATTCGGATGAGTTCAGAGCTTTCTGTGCTTCCCAAGGCATCCGGGTCGATTATGCTTCCGTCGCTCACCCACAGTCAAATGGACAAGCAGAGAGAGCAAATGGTTTGATCTTACAATGGTTGAAGCCCAGATTGATGCGCGACCTCAAGCATGCGGTTGGTGCCTGGGTGGATGAGTTACCATCAGTACTTTGGGGTCTGAGAACAACGCCAAATCGGTCGACTGGCCGAACTCCCTTCTTCATGGTTTATGGAGCTAAGGCCGTGCTGTCGACTAATTTACTCCATAATGCCCCGCGAGTGGAGCTTTTCTCAGAGGCAGAAGTAGAACAAGCCCGACAAGATGATGTTGATCTTTTGGAAGAAGAAAGAGAGATGGCCCTGATTAGGTCAACCATCTATCAGCAAGACCTTCGTCGGCTCCATGCTAGGAACGTAGGAGGTCGAGCATTTCAGGAAGGGGACCTGGTTCTCCGAGTGGATCAGCAACGACCACACAAGCTTGCTCCCACCTGGGAAGGCCTCTTCATCATCACCAAAGTGCTCCACAATGGAGCATACCACCTGTACGATGTGGAACACAAGAAAGACGAGCCACGCGCTTGGAATGCGGAGCTTCTCTGCCATTTTAATACTTAAGCATTCAGACTGTCGAGATGTAATAAGAAGTACCTTTCAGTTTGTTTATCAAAGACATGGTCTTATAGTCTCCTAAATTATTGTTATTACTTATAGATGTGTCCAAAATCC
The DNA here is from genome assembly GCF_018294505.1 of Triticum aestivum. Taxonomy (NCBI): domain Eukaryota; kingdom Viridiplantae; phylum Streptophyta; class Magnoliopsida; order Poales; family Poaceae; genus Triticum; species Triticum aestivum. Next base: position 93,428,607 of record NC_057806.1, on the reverse strand, counting down.
CCTAGTGGGTGACTTAGCCATGAATCCGATTCGCCTAAGTTTCAAAAACAAAATCCTACTGAGTGAAGAGCAAGCCTCTTACTCGTGGGCTTAGCTGCGAATCCGATTCGCCTAAGTTTGAAAAATCCTACCGAGTGGAGAGCAATCCTCCCACTCGAGGGCTCAGCTGCAGTTCCTGAAAGTGCGTTATATCGACTAGAGGGGGGGTGAATAGGCGATTTTTATGAAAGTCTTCAGAACATGGGAGTTTTGAAGACAAACGATAAAAATTGAACCTATTACCATGCAGCGGAAGGTAGACTACACTAGGCAAACCATAGTCAAGTATTCAATGAAGTGAAAGCACAAAGATTAATAGCAGCTAGGTAGTAGGGATCAGGTAGGAAGATATTGTGAAGCCAAACAGAACACGCAGTCACTCAGTGAAGACAAATGATAGAGCAAACATACAATGACTTCACAAGGAGTAACAGTGAGTAAAGTGAAGTGAAGATGAAACCAGTGACTCATTGAAGACAATGATGTGTTGAACCAGTTCCAGTTGCTGTGACAATTGTACGTCTGGTTGGAGCGGCTAGGTATTTAAACCTTAGGACACACAGTCCCGGACACCCAGTATGCATGTGAAAGTATATGAAGATAATGACATGCATAATGGAAAATGGACGTCTGCAGAATGAGCTAAGTGCGGAATTTATCGTCGCACATGCGGAATTTATCTTCGCAAAGCAAGGTGGCAAATAAGTAGCAGACGACCATCTAGTTTAAGTGTTACAACTCATAAGAACCAAATGTAGCAAAAATGAGAGTTGTAAGCACGAAGCAAAATATAAAGCACCCGCCCATATGGACCCGCTTGAAGACTATTAATCTCATATGCTTCTTCCCCTTTTGTCAGTAATGACCAAAAAGGTTTGAAGACATAGAGCCTCTACTCGTTCCCATGAGGAGTAGGTGAAGTAGCAGGGTTGTTGGTGTTGTTTGGTGGTGCAGAAGAGCTTGGAGGTGCTGAAGGAGGTGGCGGTGAAGTAGCATCGTCTTCTTCCTCAATAATTCTGGCAGTCACTGTGGCAGCAGATGAAGAGAACTCAGAGTCTTCAAGGGATGGAGTTCCTAGCAGCACAGCCCTTCGAGGAGGTGTGGAGTCAAACTTGAATCTCTCAGAGAAGCCATCCTCTTGAAGATCAGCTTCAGAACACATCATCGTGAGCCCTTTCCATGTGCGGCGACAGGTTTCATGGGCAACGAAAGCATTCTTGGTGGCAAGATTTCGAGTGCGATTAACATCCACCAAGAGGCTTTTCATCTGACGCTTCAGCCAGTCATGATGCCTATCCTGTTTCTGATGTAGAGCCACAAGAAGCTCTCGGTCGTTGAGAACACGAGTGCGCTTCTTGGGTCTTGGAGCAGTGGCACTATCAGTGGCTTCAGTGGAAGCAGGGTGTGGTGCACGTGTAGTGCTAGCCAAAGGATACACCCGAGAAACTGCTTCAACGCCTCCAACGTTCTGAGTAAAACTCTGATGGTCTGCATTCTGAAGACTTAGAGGTTGCTTGGCAGGCTCAGAATATATGGCTTCAGTAGACATGTCCACGTCAGGCAAGAAGATCCGATGGTTGTGGGCTGAGGGCTGATACGAGATGGCGGAGTGTAGCTTGATCAGCCGCATGACCCAAGGGGCGTAGAACTTCAAACCAAACAGATCAATGCCTGATGCAGAAAGTTGGCGTATGAAGAAGTCCTGTGCATTGAAGCATTTGCCATGAAGTATATAGAAGACCAAAGTCTTCATTGCACCCTGAAGCTTGGCATTTGGAGAGTGCCCTTTGATAGGCCAGAGAGTTCGCCTGATGATGTGATAGATGGTTCTGGGCAGGTACTCAAGGTCTTCAACGAAGAACTCTGTGGGATACACAGCATCTTGGGGAAATGGCTTCATCATGCTGAGCATTTGACTCATATCAGGTTCTAGCCACTGAAAGATGCTCTCAATAGCTTCAGCATGCAGCTGACAGCCTTGCTCGAAGAGATCGCCAGGAGTGGGCAAGCCAGTGAGCTCAATGATGTCAAATGCATTGGCTTCGTGTTGAACGTTGCCAGTCATCCACTCCAGGACCCAAGTCTTCGGATCTCTGCTGTACCCTTTGATGTGAAGTGTGACATAGAATTGTAGCAGCAGCTCTTCATTCCAATGCTCTTCAGCAGTAACAAACTGCAGCAGACCCACTTGCTTGAAGCAATCCAACGCTTCCTCTAGACAGGGCAGACCAGCTATAGCTTCAACGTCAAGGCGCTTGTGTGGGAAGATGCAACCTTGGTTGTAAAGAATGCAAGAGTAATAGCTTCACTGAGGATAGCTCCAGAACCGATCAGATGATATCCTTTCCCTTGAGTAGGGGTTCCTAGAGCTATTGAAGAACGTGTTGTCTGCCCTGAAGCCATTGATGTTGAAGGAGCCAGGTGCTGATGCAGGACCTGGAAACCTTGGCAGTCTTGGGATTGGCTTCAGGACCTGAGGCCTGTGCTCAACATGATAGTTGAATTGGGGACCGGCAGCAGACACAGGAACAGAAGTGGCGGGATCAGTGGCTTCACTGTCTTCTGAAGCTTTTGCTGGGGAGGGCTCCACATTAGCTTCATTGTTGGTTGTGGCAGCCTCAAGATTTTCATCCTCCACTTGACTAGCTGGAGGGTCGGTCACAGGCACGTTCTCCTGGAGAATTGCTTCTTGGTGGAAAAAGGGAGTGGGATCTTGTGGTACTTCTTCTTCTGCGGCTGATGCAGCCGGAATGTCTTCAGCAGAGACTTGAGGCCTTGGACCTTTGCGAAGCCTGCGTAACGCAAACGACGCCTATGGAGTTGGAGTGGGCTGGGCCTCATAGTCTTCTTCCTCTTGTGGGTGATCCGCCCATGAAGCATCCTATGCAATTGGCGTCAATGGACGACCAATGCTGATGAGTTCGCTGTTTTCAAACTGAGGAACGACTGCATCATCTTCTACATTGTCATGATGACCAATGTCTTCAGCAGCGATGGGATCAGCTATTGGAATGTCTTCAGCTTCAGGAGCCTTTGTGGAAGCAGGCTCATGAACTGTCAGTTGACGTTCTGCGTCAGGATGAACCATAGAAATGGGTTCCACTATCAAGGGCTCTGTGGGAGCAGCCCGAGCTTTCTTGATCTTTCTCTTTTTCTTGGTGGGGGCAGTAGGAGAGGCTTCAGAGTGTTTCCTCTTCCTGGCTTCAGCCTCAGCAGTTCTTGTCTTCTTGAGCTCTGAAGTTGTTGACCGGCTTTTTGGCTTCGAGCCAGTCAGTCTAGTTGGGAAGACAATCGGAACCGCTTCTTGCCTTGGTGCATCAGGTTCAGCCGTAGCAGGCTTCTTCTTCTTCTTTGCGGCCATCCTGGGGTCGATGCCAGGATGCCCAAGTGCCTTGCGCTTCTTAGCCTCATTATAGGCTTGCACACATCTGTCAGCCAGAGTCTTCATGCGCTCACGCGAACCCTGAGCTTCTGCACGCTTCTTCACAAAGGCTTCCTTGAGCTCGTGCATCATTGTCTTGAAGTTCTTCACTTCTTGCATGCTGAGCTTGGCCATATGCTTCTTGAACTGAGCCTTTTCATAGTCAATCTTCTGCTTCAGTTCAACAATGCGCTGGGCAATAGCAAGTTCTGAAGCAATGGCGCCTTGGAAGGCAACACTGAGGCCAATGGGTAGCTGCAGATCTTCAAAGCTGATGTTTGGCGTGTCAAACCACTCGTCAATGAAGTTGTGGATGATGGTGACATCAAAGAGAGGCAGATCATTGAAGATTTCTGCTTCTTCTTTGCTCTTGATGAGTTGCTCAAGAGCGTCATCTGCAAGATCTTCATCACTTGACAGATCAATGTCGTCGTTGCGCAGAATGGCAGCAGCTGTTAGTTCTTTGCCAGTGTGAGACAAAGGCATCTTGGCCTTCTGTGGCTTGGAGACGCATGATAAGTCTTTAGACTGCACACTGTCTTCAGGAGGTGCAGTTGCCAATGGCTTCGCCCTTGAGATTTTTGGTGAAGGGGCCGGCTTTGAAGCTTTTGGCTTCTTCAACTGCTTTGGCTTCGGCACTGCAGGCGCGTCATCAGACTCAGTGTCAGCTGCATGCTCATTCACTGCAGTCCCTTGAACCAAGATGTAGGTGATGAGGCCTTCAAGGTTGGCGAAAGGACCGATGACATTGGGTTCTCCATGTCGTGTGCCATCTGCCCTTGGAGATGAGGGACCAGGGTTGAAGTCTAACCCAAAAGTCTTCTTGTTCTGCTTCGCTGAGTTCTGAGCAAACTGGAAGTTGCGCTTGAACAGATTGTCGTCACGACAGCATAGCAGTGACGACGAGTGTGCATCAGCAGGCTGTGGTCCACGGACCATGCATGGATAGAAGCCTTGAGCAATGGCTTCATCTCTGGACCTGGGTAGAAGATTCTTGAATAGGATGTCTCCCCACGGTCTCTTGATGGCGTTTTTCTCAGCATACTCCTGGGTCACAAATCTGTATTTGAACCATTGTTCTGCCCAATATCTTCGAATCCATTGGATTCGTGTCTTGCACTGACTGTAATCCTCTTCAGGATCTGTCTTGTACATTTCTGAGAGTTCATCTGGCAGATCTCTGGAGGTCTCACCACGACGCTTTCTGCCACCCTTCCTTGCTGCTTTCTCTGAAGCCATAAACTTTAACTTGAAAGGCTTCAAGACGTTCAAATGCTTCAAAGGTTTTTGTTTGCGGGACCAATAGGAACTGGCTTCGGGAGAATTTATGTGATGCTGTAAGAATTCTGCAAATGAATGCAGACTATGAGAACCAAAGGATTCTCCCACGGACATGTACCTGTGACAGCATTAAGGTGCGAGGGAAGGGGAAGAGATCATATGCATTCTCAGAATATTTTGAAGATAAATCAGTTTAGAAGACATTGACCTCATCATGCGAAGACATTCACTCACAGATAAGAAGTTGGTTCCAGATTTGTACGAATCCACAGATCAGTACAAGTGAGGAATCTAACTACTTTGTGAAGCACAAGTGAATATACTAGGCATGTTATGAGATGCAGTATGAGAGAGATCTAGCTTGTGTGAACAGAAACTGCTTGTGGTAGAAAGTGACAGATCAATAGGATCAACGGTGCTGTAAAAAGGGAGTTTTATTTACCACACTGAGAACTGCTAGACGGAGTGGGAGATGAGGCTGAGCAGTTCACTCTTCCGTGCCCTAACTTGGCGACGGAGGACACCTACGGCGACGGCGGAGAGGATGATGTCCGCGGTCGGCATGAAGACGGCGTCGGAGAGGTTGCGGCAGCGAAGCGCTTCGTCGCCGGCGTCGTCGAGAGCTAGCGGTGGTGCTAGGGTTCGTGCAAGGGTGGAAGAAGAGATAATGACCACTATGAGTGTGTATTTATAGGCACGGGGGCGGCACTGTGCTATTACACAGGTGCCCCTGGCGATTCGCATCTGAGGAACACGTGGTCATTATGCAGAATTTTGGGGTTTGTTCTACGTCCCACGCACGCCTGGATTGTCGGGTGGTCGCTCCTACTTCTCCGGATTTCATGTGGAGGAATGAGCATTGCAAACAGACTTAATGGTTGTCTCTGTATCTTCTGCTGACAAGGACGCAGAGAAGACATTCGACAGTTTCAATAGAATGCATATGACTTGGAAAGATAGAGTTTGAGATAGAAAGCATAGAGAGGTTAGGGTCTGATCACATTCACTTACTTCAAAAGATTCAACACGAAGACATAGCTATAAGTGAATGCTATAGAGGACATAACACTAGTGTATATATATATATATATATATATATATATATATATATATATATATAATCAACATAGTGAAGATAATCATGAAAATATGTTGAGATCGAAGCCAAACCAAATGTGAAGACATTGCAAGGTAACGCCATGAGTGAAACACTTCAAAATAGAATGTTTGGTGGTGGCGTTACCCACCGTATAGGAAGTATTAGACCCAGACACGGCGCATAATTATCCTGGCGCTCCGAAGTCAAATTCCACATTAATGTATTCACACTTAGAATGTGTGTCTTCATTGATTGAAGATATACTTTACTTTGTGTGTTGCACATCTAAGTCATCAATATGCATAAGGGTTAGAATGTGTGCCTGATCACAGGACATTTGAGGATTCCAGGATATTTAGCTCACACCGTAACTTGCAAAACCTCTTCTCATCCAAGGGCTTGGTGAAGATATCTGCCAATTGCTCTTCAGTGTTGACGTGTATGATATCAATGTCTTCCTTCACAACATGATCTCTGAGAAAGTGATGACGAATTTCAATGTGCTTTGTCTTCGAGTGCTGAACTGGGTTGTTAGCAATCTTGATGGCGCTTTCGTTGTCGCAGTAAAGTGGCACTTGCTTCAGATGAATGTCATAGTCCTTGAGTGTTTGCTTCATCCACGGAAGCTGAGCGCAGCAAGATCCAGCAGCAATGTATTCAGATTTAGCAGTGGAGAGAGATACATAGTTCTACTTCTTTGAAGACCAACATACAAGTGATCGTCCCATAAAGTGACATGTGCCTGATGTAGACTTGCGATCGACTTTGTCACCAGCATAATCAGCATCCGAGAATCCAACCAGATCAAACTCTGAACCCTTTGGATACCATAATCCTAGAGTTGGGGTGTGAGCCAAATATCGAAGAATTCGCTTCACAGCTAAGTGATGCGACTCCTTTGGTGCCGCTTGAAATCGAGCACACATGCGAAGACTAAGCATAATATCTGGCCTAGATGCACATAGATAAAGTAAAGAACCAATCATGGAGCGGTATACCTTTTGATCGAACTCTTTACCATTGTCGTCAGGACCCAGATGATGTTTGGCTAGCATTGGTGTTGTGAAGCCTTTGCAGTCTTGCATACCAAACTTCTTCAGGCAATCTTTGAGATACTTCTCTTGAGATATGAAGATCCCATTGCGTTGTTGTCGTATTTGAAGACCGAGGAAGAACTTTAGCTCTCCCATCATAGACATCTGATATTGCTTTTGCATCATATATCCAAACTCTTCACTGTACTTCTGATTGGTGCAGCCGAAGATAATGTCATCCACATATATTTGGCACACAAACAGTTCACCATCATATGTCTTCGTGAAAAGAGTGGGGTCTAGGGAACCAGGTATGAAGCCTTTGCTCTTCAGGAAGTATTTGAGTGTGTCATGTCAGGCCCGAGGGGCTTGTTTGAGGCCATACAGTGCCTTGTTGAGCTTGTATACCATGTCAGGATGTTTTGGATCTTCAAAGCCAGGCAGTTGTGCAACATGCACTTCTTCTTCAATCTTGCCATTGAGAAAGGCACTCTTCACATCCATTTGATATAGAAGTATGTTATGATGATTTGCATAGGCCAGCAGTATGCGTATGGCTTCAAGTCTAGCCACAGGAGCAAATGTTTCATCGAAGTCAATGCCTTCCACTTGAGTATATCCTTGAGCAACGAGGCGAGCTTTGTTTCTGACAACTTGACCATGCTCATCTTGCTTGTTGCGGTATATCCATTTGGTGCCTATTATATTGTGCTTCCATGGATCTGGACGCTTAACCAGTTCCCATACATTATTCAGCTCAAACTGTTGAAGCTCTTCTTGCATAGCTTGAATCCATTCAGGTTCCATGAAGGCTTCTTCAACTTTCTTGGGTTCCACTATTGAGACGAATGCGAAGTGCCCACAGAAATTTGCTAGCTGAGTTGCCCTTGAACGAGTGAGTGGACCAGGTGCATTGATGCTATCAATTATTCTTTCAATCTGCACTTCATTAGCAACGCGAGGATGTACAGGGCGAAGACTTTGCTCTTGCTGTTCATTGTCGTTGTTGGAAGGAATGTCTTCAGGCTGAGCATTGTCTTCATGTTGATCAGGTACTGAGATGCTAAGTTCTTCTTCAGGATGAGCTTCAGAAGGTATAATTTCTCCAGTTCCCATTAGCTTGATTCATTCACTGGATGGAACTTCATCTAGCACATTTGGCAGTTGCTCTCTTTGTGAACCGTTGGTCTCATCGAACCGCACATCCACTGTTTCAACCACTTTGTAATGAAAGAGATTGAAGACTCTGTAGGAGTGTGAATCCTTTCCATATCCAAGCATAAAACCCTCATGTGCTTTTGGTGCAAACTTTGAGGTGTGATGTGGGTCCTTGATCCAGCACCTTGCGCCAAATACTCTGAAGTAACTGACATTTGGCTTCTTGCCAGTAAGGAGCTCATAAGATGTCTTGTTCAGCAGCTTGTGAAGATAAACACGATTGATTGTATGGCATGCAGTATCAGTGGCTTCGGGCCAGAATTTTCTTGGGGTCTTGTATTCATCTAGCATCGTTCTGGCCATCTCAATTAGTGTTCTGTTCTTGCGTTCGACGACGCCATTCTGCTGTGGCGTGTACGGGGATGAGAATTCATCTGTGATGCCCAAGGTATCAAGATATGTATCAAGGCTAGTGTTCTTGAATTCAGTGCCATTGTCACTTCTAATGTGCTTTATCTTAGCGCCATAATTGTTCATAGCTCGATTGGCGAAGCGTCTGAAGACATCCTGCACTTCAGTCTTGTAAAGGATTATGTGCACCCAAGTATATCTAGAATAATCATCAACAATAACGAATCCATAGAGGCAAGCAGTAGTAGTAAGAGTTGAGTAATGAGTGGGACCAAAAAGATCCATGTGAAGCAGTTCGAAGGGTCGAGTTGTGGTCATGATTGTCTTCGAGGGATGTTTGGCCCTCGTCATCTTCCCTGCTTCACAGGCACCGCATAAGTGGTCTTTCTTGAACTTGACGCCCTCGATGCCTATGACATGCTTCTTCTTCGCAAGGGTGTGGAGGTTCCTCATGCCAGCATGTCCAAGCCTCCGATGCCAGAGCCAGTATTCTGAAGCCTTTGCTAGAAGACATACTGCAAGCTGTGGCCCTGCTGAGAAATCTACCACGTACAAATCATCTTTTCGATACCCTTCAAACACTAGAGACTTGTCAGATTCCATTAGTACAAGGCAACGATATTTTCCAAACATTACAATCATGTTCAAATCGCAAAGCATTGAGACAGACATTAAGTTGAAGCCAAGGGATTCAACAAGCATGACTTTATCCATGTGTTGATCCCTTGAGATTGCAACTCTACCTAGACCCAATACCTTACTTTTACTAGTGTCAGCAAATGTGATGTGGCTCTTGTCGGATGGACGTAAGGTTGAGTCCATAAGAAGACTTCTTTTGCTAGTCATGTGATTTGTACACCCACTGTCAATAATCCATTCTGAAGACGCTGGTGTCGTACCCTACAGTGCAGTTAGGGGGATAGGCTTTACCAAAAGCATTGTGAAGCAAAAACATTTGACGAACCAGTGGGTAAGCTTAGATCCAGGTTAGGACTAACAGGGAGAGTAGCAAGTGATTCAGGTACGAAGTACATAGTAAGACCATTTGGGCATTTGATCTTGCGCCCTACAAGATGTTTAAGGTCCCCAGCAATAGCGTCAGACGATTTTGGTTTTCTGCTGGAGACCTTTCCCTGCAAAAGAGAGTTAAGCTTTCTTAGCCACCCACATCTTCACGGGTGGCTTAGAAGCAATAAGTCTAAGTGCAGCATCTGAGAAATTTGGCTTTGAAGCCCTAGCAAACAGTCTTGCAGGCGGACAATAGTACTCATAAGAATAAGCAGAATAGTTCTTGGTCTTATGAACATGGCAGTTTGATGAACCGCTCTCATATTCATATGCCTGAGTATGGTTTCCCTGCAAAACATTTGCGTTAGTGTGACTCAGGTGAGTCCTCTATTTGTATGAAGTCTTTGGACCGTATGAAGCCTTTGGTCTGAGGTTTGTCTTCTTCACGTGAGGTGTCATGAAGACATTCACAGGAAGATTTTCCAGACACCTTTTCGGAACCCAGATCTTCTTCATAGGCGGTCCATTCCTGCAGTTAGTACCAATGTACCTGGCAAACACTTCACCATTCTGATTCTTAAACAGTATATAGTTTGCATCAAAGGATTCATCAATGATAATGGGGTTAGCACAAGTGAAGCCAGTTAGATTGGATGGATCTGCTGAAGGTTCCTTTGCAGCAACCCACATGGTTTTGGGGGACTGCTCAGGTTTCCAGTAAGAGCCATCTGCATTCATTTTCCTTATGAACCCAACACCCTCTTTCCTAGGGTTTCGGTTCAGAATCTGCTTTTTGAGGACATCACATAGTGTCTGATGCCCTTGAAGACTTTTGTACATCCCTATTTCAAGCAATGTCTTCAACCTAGCATTCTCATCAGCAATAGCGGTGGTATCCTCGGCAGAGGGGTTAGTTACCACATCAACAGTTGAAGATATTGCAACAACAGTAGCAGTAGAACATTCAGCAACAGAAGTAGCATTATCACGCTCAATGCATTTAAGACATGGTGTTCAAATCCTTCCTGAGCGGGACTGATCTGTTTGGCGCGAAGTGACTCGTTTTCCGTTTGAAGATCTTCATGAACCACTCTCAATTTCTCAAGATCTTGCTTCCTTTGAAGATAATCATAGGAAAGCTTTTCATGAGTTGTTGAGAGAGTTTCATGATGACTTTGAAGTTCCTGATACTTACCGTGAAGATTTTTTATGTCTTCAATTAAGGATTCCGATCGAGTCATTTCAGCACCTAACAGATCATCGCTTCTGTCTAATAGTTTTTGAATATGTTCCATAGCTTTCTGTTGTTCAGTTGCAATTTTAGCAAGTGTTTTGTAGCTAGGTTTTGAACCACAATCAGAGTCATCGTCACTAGATGTTTGATAGTGAGTAGTGCATGTGTTTACCTTGGCACCGCGTGCCATGAAGCAGTAGGTAGAAGCGGAGTAGTCCTTGTCATTTGCATCGGTGTCGGTGATGAAGTCATTGTCTTCAGTGTTGAAGATGGACTTGGCAACGTATGCTGTAGCCAGACTTGCGACGCCTGAGTCGGATTCCTCCTCAGACTCCAGCTCCGCCTCCTCAGAAGCAGACTCCTCCTCTGAATCCATTTCCTTGCCAACAAACACACGTGCCTTGCCAGATGAGCTCTTATTGTGTGATGAAGACTTTGAGGAAGACTTGGAAGAAGACTTTGAGTATTTCTTCTTCTTCTTCTTCTTGTCGTCAGAGTCATATTCCTTGCTCTTCTTCTTCTTTTTGTTCTCATTGTCCCATTGTGGACACTCAGAGATGAAGTGGCCAAGTTTCTTGCACTTGTGACATGTTTTCCTCTTGTAGTCATGAGCAGGAGCTTCATCATTCCTTGAACTTGATCGGGAAGACTTTCTGAAGCCTTTCTTCTTGGTGAATTTTTGGAACTTCTTGACAAGCATAGCAAGTTCCCTTCCAATGTCTTCAGGATCATCAGAACTGCTGTCAGATTCTTCTTCAGATGAGGAGACAGCTTTTGCCTTCAAGGCACGAGTTCGTCCATAGTTTGGACCGTAGATATCTCTTTTCTCCGAAAGCTGAAACTCATGTGTGTTGAGCCTCTCAAGTATGTCAGACGGATCGAGTGTCTTGAAATCAGGATGTTCTTGAATCATCAGGACCAGGATGTCAAACAAACTATCAAGTGATCTCAGCAGCGTCTTGATGACTTCGTGTTTGGTAATCTCAGTGGCGCCGAGGGCTTGAAGCTCATTTGTGATGTCAGTGAGTCGGTCAAATGTGTGTTGGACATTCTCATTGTCATTTCGCTTGAAGTGATTGAAGAGGTTGCGAAGGACACTGATTCTCTGATCTCTCTGGGTTGAGATGCCTTCATTGACCTTGGAGAGCCAGTCCCAGACTAGCTTGGATGTCTTCAAAGCACTCACACGGCCATACTGTCCTTTGGTCAGATGACCACAGATGATATTCTTGGCAGTAGAGTCCAGTTGAACGAATTTCTTGACATCAGCAGCAGTGACACCTTCTCCGGCCTTGGGAACGCCGTTCTCGACGACATACCATAGGTCGACGTCAATGGCTTCAAGATGCATGCGCATCTTATTCTTCCAGTAGGGATATTCAGTTCCATCAAAGACGGGGCACGCAGCGGAGACTTTAATTATCCCTGCAGTCGACATAGCTAAAACTCCAGGTGGTTAAACCGAATCACACAGAACAAGGGAGCACCCTGCTCTGATACCAATTGAAAGTGCGTTATATCGACTAGAGGGGGGGTGAATAGGTGATTTTTATGAAAGTCTTCAGAACATGGGAGTTTTGAAGACAAACGATAAAAATTGAACCTATTACCATGCAGCGGAAGGTAAACTACACTAGGCAAACCATAGTCAAGTATTCAATGAAGTGAAAGCACAAAGACTAATAGCAGCTAGGTAGTAGGGATCAGGTAGGAAGATATTGTGAAGCCAAACAGAACACACAGTCACTCAGTGAAGACAAATGATAGAGCAAACATACAATGACTTCACAAGGAGTAACAGTGAGTAAAGTGAAGTGAAGATGAAACCAGTGACTCGTTGAAGACAATGATTTGTTGAACCAGTTCTAGTTGCTGTGACAACTGTACGTCTGGTTGGAGCGGCTAGGTATTTAAACCTTAGGACACACAGTCCCGGACACCCAGTCCTGAACACGCAGCTCAGGACACCCAGTCCTCACCGTATTCTCCTTGAGCTAAGGTCACATAGACCTCGCCAAATCACTCTGGTAAGTCTTCAAGGTAGACTCCCAAACCTTCACAGACTACGTTCACTGGCAATCCACAATGTCTCTTGGATGCTCTGAACGCGACGCCTAACCGGCTGGAGGATGCACAGTCCTCAAGTGTAATAAGTCTTCAGATCACAAAGACAAGAAGACTTAAGTGATGTCCAATTCTCTCTGGCTCTGGTGGTTAGGGCTTTTATCCTCGCAAGGAATTCTCTCTCAAAGGCTTCGAGGTGGGTTGCTCTCAAACGACAAATGCCGTGCTTTCAATCTGAGCAGCCAACCGTTTATGGTTGAAGGGGGTGGGCTATTTATAGCCACTTGGCAACCCGACCTGATTTGTCCGAAATGACCCTGGGTCACTAAGGAACTGACACGTATCCCAACGGTCAGATTTCAAACTCACACGGCAACTTTACTTGGGCTACAAGCAAAGCTAACTTGTCCGACTCTGGACAAGATTCGCTCTCATAGTCTTCACTCGAAGACATAGGTTTTTGGTTTAGGCATCACTTTAGTCAATATGACTGGTTCTCTTGGACCCCACTTAACAGTACGGTGGTTCCTATGACTCAACACAAAAGAAAAAGAACTACGAATGATCTAAGTCTTCGAGCTCCATAGGCTTCATATAGTGTCTTCTCTTGTCATAGTCTTCAATGTGAGTATCTTCATATACCACCTTTGACTTCAATGTCTTCATATAGTTTTAGGGGTCATCTCTGGTAGTAAAACCGAATCAATGAGGGACTTCTACCTGTGTTATCCTGCAATTCTCACAAACACATTAGTCCCTCAACTAGGTTTGTCGTCAATACTCCAAAACCAACTAGGGGTGGCACTAGATGCACTTACAATCTCCCCCTTTTTGGTGATTGATGACAAACTAGTTGAAGTTTTCAACGGGGAATATAATCTGTGAAATTGTAAAGGATAAGGAATTGTCTTCATTAGTTGCAAGGGCTCCCCCTGAAGATGTGCATATAAGTTAATTTGCTTTTGGAAAGCAAATGCACATGGCAGGTTGTACTTGTGGAGATCCACTTCAACTTATGATGACAACCACTATGCATGTGAAAGTGTAAGTGCATCTAGTGCCACCCCTAGTTGGTTTTGGAGTATTGACGACAAACCTAGTTTAGGGACTAATGTGTTTGTGAGAATTGCAGGAAAACACAGGTAGAAGTCCCTCATTGATTCGTTTTTACTACCAGAGATGACCCCTAAAAATGAATGAAGACATTGAAGACAAAGGTGGTATATGAAGATATTCACATTGAAGACTATGACAACAGAAGACACGTTATGAAGCCTATGGAACTCGAAGACTTAGATCTTTCGTAGTTCTTTTTATTCTTGTTGAGTCATAGGAACGACCGTACTATTAAGTGGGGTCTAGGAGAACCAGTCAGAATGACTGAAGTGATGCCTAAATCAAAAACCTATGTCTTCGAGTGAAGAAAATGAGAGCGAATCTTGTCCAGAGCCGGACAAGTCAGCTTTGCTTGTAGCCCAAGTAAAGTTGCCATGAGAGTTCGAAATCTGACCGTTGAGACACGTGTCAGTTCCTTAGTGACCCAGGGTCATTTCAGACAAATCAGGTCGGGTTGCCAAGTGGCTATAAATAGCCCACCCCCACAACCATAAACGGTTGGCTGCTTAGATTTCAGTGCACGGCTTTTGTCGTTTGAGAGCAACCCACCTCGAAGCCTTTGAGAGAAAATTCCTAGTGAGGAGAAAAGCCCTAACCACCTAGAGCCAGAGTAAATTGGGCATCACTTGAGTCTTCTTGTCTGTGTGATCTGAAGACTTATTACACTTGAGGACTGTGAATCCTCCAGACGGTTAGGCGTCGCGTTCAGAGCATCCAAGAGACATTGTGGATTGCCAGTGAACAAAGTCTGTGAAGGTTTGGGAGTCTACCTTGAAGACTTACCAGAGTGATTGGGCGAGGACTAAGTGACCTTAGCTCAAGGAGATTACGGTGAGGACTTGGTGTCCTGAACTGTGTGTTCAGGACTGGGTGTCCGGGACTATGTGTCCTAAGGTTTAAATACCTAGCCGCTCCAACCAGACGTACAGTTGTCACAGCAACTGGAACTGGTCCAACATATCATTGTCTTCAGTGAGTCACTGGTTTCATCTTCACTTGCTTCTCTTGTTGTTACTCATTGTGAAGTCATTGCATGCTTGCTTTATCATTTGTCTTCACAACGTGAATGCATGATCTGTTTGGCTTCATAACTTCTTCCTACTTGATCCTTATTACACTGAAGCTGTTTGTCACTGTGCTTTTACTCTATTGACCATGGCTGGCCTAGTGTAATCTAACTTCCGCTGCACAGTAATAGGCATAATCTTCACTGTTTGTCTTCATAACTCCCAAGTTTTGAAGACTTTCATAAAAATCGCCTATTCACCCCCCCCCCCTCTAGTCGATATAACGCACTTTCAATTGGTATCAAAGCAAGGTGCTCCCTTATTCTGTGTGATTCGGTTTAACCACCTGGAGTTTTAGCTATGTCGACTGCAGGGATAATCAAAGTCTCCGCTGCGTGCCCCGTCTTTGATGGAACTGAATATCCCTACTGGAAGAATAAGATGCGCATGCATCTTGAAGCCACTGACGTCGACCTATGGTATGTCGTCGAGAATGGCATTCCCAAGGCTAGAGAAGGTGTCACTTCTGCTGATGTCAAGAAATTCGTTCAACTGGACTCTACTGCCAAGAACATCATCTGTGGTCATCTGACCAAAGGACAGTATGGCCGTGTGAGTTCCTTGAAGACATCCAAACTGGTCTGGGACTGGCTCTCCAAGGTCAATGAAGGTATCTCAACCCAGAGAGATCAACGAATCAGTGTCCTTTGCAATCTCTTCAACCACTTCAAGCGAAACGACAATGAGAATGTCCAGCACACATTTGATAGACTCACTGACATCACAAATGAGCTTCAAGCCCTCGGCGCCACTGAAATCACCAAACATGAAATCGTCAAAACGCTGCTGAGATCACTTGATAGTTCGTTTGACATCCTGGCCCTGATGATTCAAGAACGTCCTGATTTCAAGACACTCGATCCGTCTGACATACTTGAGAGGCTCAACACACATGAGTTTCAGCTTTCTGAGAAAAGAGATATCTACGGTCCAAACTATGGGCGAACTCGCGCCTTGAAGGCAAAAGCTGTCTCCTCATCTGAAGAAGAATCTGACTGCAGTTCTGATGATCCTGAAGACATTGGAAGAGAACTTGCAATGCTAGTGAAGAAGTTCCAAAAATTCACCAAGAAGAAAGGCTTCAGAAAATCTTCACGATCAAGCTCAAGGAATGATGAAGCTTCTGCTCATGACTACACGAAGAAAACATGTCACAAGTGCAAGAAAACTGGACACTTCATCTCTGAGTGTCCACAGTGGAACAATGAGAACAGAAGGAAGAAGAAGAGCAAGGAATATGATTCTGACGACAAGAAGAAGAAGAAATACTCAAAGTCTTCTTCCAAGTCTTCATCAAAGTCTTCATCACACAAGAAGAGCTCATCTGGCAAGGCACGTGCATTTGTTGGAAAGGAGATGGATTCAGAGGAGGAGTCCGCATCTGAGGAGGCAGAGGTGGAGTCTGAGGAGGAGTCTGATTCTGGCATTGCAAGTCTGGCTACAGCATACGTCGCCAAGTCCATCTTCAACACTGAAGACAATGACTGCATCACCGACACCGACGCAAATGACAAGAACGACTCCACTCCTACCTACTGCTTCATGGCACGCGGTACCAAGGTAAACACACGCACTACTTGCTATGAAACATCTAGTGACGATGACTCTGAATGTGATTCAAAACCTAGCTACAAAACACTTGCTAAAATTGCAACTGAACAACAGAAAGCTATGGAACATATTCAAAAACTGTTAGACAGAAGCGATGATCTGTTGGGTGCTGAAATGACTCGATCTGAATCCTTAATTGAAGACATAAAAAACCTTCACGTTAAGTATTAGGAACTTGAAGATCGTCATGATACTCTCTCAACAACTCATGAAAAGCTTTCCTATGATTATCTTCAAAGGAAGCAAGAACTTGAGAAATTGAGGGTGGCTCATGAAGATCTTCAAAAGGAAAATGAGTCACTTCGCTCCGAACAGATCAGTCCCGCTCAGGAAGGATTTGAACCACCATGTCTTAAATGCATTGAGCGTGATAATGCTAATTCTGTTGCTGAATGTTCCACTGCTACTGCTGTTGCAATATCTTGAACTATTGACGTGGTAACTAACCCCTCTGCTGAGGATACCACCGCTATTGCTGATGAGAATGCTATGTTGAAGACATTGCTTGAAACAGGGATGTACAAAAGTCTTAAAGGACATCAGACACTATGTGATGTCCTCAAGAAGCAGATCCTGAATCGAAACCCTAGGAAAGAGGGTGTTGGATTTGTGAGGAAAATCAATGCAGATGGCTCTTACTGGAAACCTGAGCAGTACCCCAAAACCACATGGGTTGCTGCAAAGGAACTTTCAGCAGATCCATCCAACTTATCTGGCTTCACTTGTGCTAACCCCATTATCATTGATGAATCCTTTGATGCAAACTATAAATTGTTTAAGAATTAGAATGGTGAAGTGTTTGCCAGGTACATTGGTACTAACTGCAGGAATGGACCGCCTATGAAGAAGATCTGGGTTTCCAAAAAGTGTCTGGAAAATCTTCCTGTGAATGTCTTCATGACACCTCACTTGAAGAAGACAAATCTCAGACCAAAGGCTTCATGCGGACCAATGGCTTCATACAAACAGAGGACTCACCTGAGTCACACTAACGCAAATGTTTTGCAGGGAAACCATACTCAGGCACATGAGTATGAGAGCGGTTCATCGAACCGTGTTCATGTGACCAAAAATTATTCTGCTTATTCCTATGAGTATTATTGTCCACCTGCTAGACTGTTTGCAAAGGCTTCAAAGCCAAAATTCTCAGATGCTGCACTTAGACTTATTGCTTCTAAGCCACCCTTGAAGATGTGGGTGGTTAAGAAAGCTTAACTCTCTTTTGCAGGAAAAGGTCTCCAGCAGAAAAACAAAATCTTCTGATGCTATTGCTGGGGACCTTAAAAATCTTGTAGGGCGCAAGATAAAATGCCCGAATGGGATCATTATGTACTTCGTTCCTGAATCGCATGCTACTCTCCCTATTAGTCCTAATCTAGATCTAAGTTTTCATAATCCACTGGTTCGTCAAATGTTTATGCTTCACAATTCTCTTCGTGAAGCCTATCCCCCTAACTGTACTGTAGGGTACGACACCAGTGACTTCAAAGTCTTCAGAATGTATTATTGACAATGGGTGTACCAATCACATGATTGGCAGAAGAAGCCTTCTTATGGACTCAACATTACGTCCATCCGACAAGAGCCACATCACATTTGCTGACACTGGTAAAAGTAAGGTATTGGGTCTAGGTAGAGTTGCAATCTCAAAGGATCAACACATGGATAAAGTCATGCTTGTTGAATCCCTTGGCTTCAACTTAATGTCTGTCTCAATGCTTTGCAATTTGAATATGATTGTAATGTTTGGAAAATATCGTTGCCTGGTGCTAATGGAATCTGACAAATCTCTAGTGTTTGAAGGGTATCGGAAAGGTGATTTGTACGTGGTAGATTTCTCAGCAGGACCACAACTTGCGGTATGTCTTCTTGCAAAAGCTTCGGAATGCTGGCTTTGGCATCGGAGACTTGGGCATGCTGGCATGAGGAACCTCCACACCCTTGCGAAGAAGAAGCATGTCATAGGCATCGAGGGCGTCAAGTTCAAGAAAGATCATTTATGCGGTGCCTGTGAAGCAGGGAAGATGACAAGGGCAAAACATCCTTCGAAGACAATCATGACTACTACACAACCCTTCGAACTGCTCCACATGGATCTTTTCGGTCCCACTCACTACTCAACTTTTACTACTACTCCTTGCCTCTATGGCTTTGTCATTGCTGATGATTACTCTAGATATACTTGGGTACACATAATCCTTTACAAGACTGAAGTGCAAGATGTCTTCAGACGCTTCGCCAATCGAGCTATGAACAATTTTGGCGCCAAGATAAAGCACATTAGAAGTGACAATGGCACTGAATTCAAGAACACTGGCCTTGATACATATCTTGATACCTTGGGCATCACACATGAATTCTCAGCTCTGTACACGCCACAGCAGAATGGCGTCGTCGAACGCAAGAACAGAACACTCATTGAAATGGCCAGAACAATGCTAGATGAATACAAGACTCCAAGAAAATTCTAGACTGAAGCCATTGATACTGCATGCCATACAATCAATCGTGTTTATCTTCACAAGCTTCTGAACAAGACATCTTATGAACTCCTAACTAGCAAGAAGCCAAATGTCAGTTACTTCAGAGTATTTGGCGCAAAGTGCTGGATCAAGGACCCACACCACACCTCAAAGTTTGCACCAAAAGCACATGAGGGCTTTATGCTTGGATATGGAAAGGATTCACACTCCTACAGAGTCTTCAATCTCTTCCATTACAAAGTGGTCGAAACAGTGGATGTGCGGTTTGATGAAACAAATGGTTCACAAAGAGAGCAACTGCCAAATGTGCTAGATGAAGTCCCAGCTAGTGAATCAATCAAGCTTATGGGAACTGGAGAGATTATGCCTTCTGAAGCTCATCCTGAAGAAGAACTCATCATCTCAGCACCTGATCAACATGAAGACAATGCTCAGCATGAAGACATTCCTCCAAACAACAACGCAGATCAGCAAGAGCAAAGTCTTCGCCCTATACATCCTCGTGTTGCAAATGAAGTGCAGATTGACAGAATACTTGACAGCATCAATGCACCTGGTCCACTCACTCGTTCAAGGGCAACTCAGCTAGCAAACTTCTGTGGGCATTTCGCATTTGTCTCAATATCAGAACCCAAGAAAGTTGAAGAAGCCTTCATGGAACCTGAATGGATTCAAGCTATGCAAGAAGAGCTTCAACAGTTTGAGCTGAATAATGTATGGGAACTGGTTAAGCGTCCTGATCCACGGAAACACAACATAATAGGCACCAAATGGATATACCGCAACAAGCAAGATGAGCATGGTCAAGTTGTTAGAAACAAAGCTCGTCTCGTTGCTCAAGGATATACTCAAGTGGAGGGCATTGACTTCGATGAAACATTTGCTCCTGTGGTAGGCTTGAAGCCATATGCATACTGCTGGCCCATGCAAATCATCATAACATACTTCTATATCAAATGGATGTGAAAAGTGCCTTTCTCAATGGCAAGATTGAAGAAGAAGTGTATGTTGCACAACCACCTGGCTTTGAAAATCCAAAACATCCTGATATGGTATACAAGCTCAACAAGGCACTGTATGGCCTCAAACAAGCCCCTAGGGCCTGGTATGATACACTCAAGTACTTTCTGAAGAGCAAAGGCTTCATACCTGGTTCCCTGGATCCCACTCTTTTCACGAAGACATACGATGGTGAACTGTTTGTGTGCCAAATATATGTGGATGACATTATCTTCGGCTGCACCAATCAGAAGTACAATGAAGAGTTTGGATATATGATGCAAGAGCAATATCAGATGTCCATGATGGGGGAGCTGAAGTTCTTTCTTGGTCTTCAAATCCGACAACAGCGCAATGGCATCTTCATATCTCAAGAGAAGTATCTCAAAGATTGCCTGAAGAAGTTCGGTATGCAAGACTGCAAAGGCTTCAGAACACCAATGCCAGCCAAACATCATCTAGGTCCTGACGACGATGGTAAAGAGTTCGATCAAAAGGTATATCGCTCCATGATTGGGTCTTTGCTTTATTTATGTGCATGCTTAGTTTTTGCATGTGTGCTCGATTTCAAGCGGCACCAAAGGAGTCGCATCACTTAGCTGTGAAGCAAATTCTTCGATATTTGGCTCACACCCCAACTCTAGGATTAGGGTATCCAAAGGGCTCAGAGTTTGATTTGGTTGGATTTTCGGACGCTGATTATGCTGGTGACAAAGTTGATCGCAAGTCTACATCAGACACATGTCACTTTCTGGGACGATCACTTGTATGTTGGTCTTCAAAGAAGTAGAACTGTGTATCTCTCTCCACTGCTGAATCTGAATACATTGCTGCTGGATCTTGCTGCGCTCAGCTTCTGTGGATGAAGCAAACACTCAAGGATTATGGCATTCATCTGAAGCAAGTTCCACTTTACTGCAACAACGAAAGCGCCATCAAGATTGCCAACAACCCAGTTCAGCACTCGAAGACAAAGCACATTGAAATTCGTCATCACTTTCTCAGAGATCATGTTGTGAAGGAAGACATTGATATCATACACGTCAACACTGAAGAGCAATTGGCAGATATCTTCACCAAGCCCTTGGATGAGAAGAGGTTTTGCAAGTTACGGTGTGAGCTAAATATCTTGGAATCCTCAAATGTCCTGTGATCAGGCACACATCCTAACACTTATGCATATTGATGACTTAGATGTGCAACACACAGAGTAAAGTATATCTTCAATCAATGAAGACATACATTCTAAGTGTGAATACATTAATGTGGAATTTGACTTTGGAGCGCCACGATAATTGTGCACCGTGTCCTGGTCTAATACTTCCTATACGGTGGGTAACGCCACCACCAAACGATCCATTTTGAAGTTTTTAACTCATGGTGTTACCTTGCAATATCTTCACATTGGTTTGGCTTCGAACTTAACATGTCTTCATGATTATCTTCACTATGATGATTATATATATATATATATATATATATATATATATGCTCCAGTGTTCTGTCCTCTACAGCATTCACTTATAGCCATGTCTTCTTGGTTGAATCTTTTGAACTAAGTGAATGTGATCGGACCCTAACCTCTCTATGCTTTCTATCTCAAACTCTATCTCTCCAAGTCATATGCATTCTGTTGAAACTGTCGAATGTCTTCACTGTGTCCTTGTCAGCTGAAGACATAGAGACAACCATAAAAGTCCGTTTTTAAGGCTCTTTCCTCCATGTAAGATCCGGAGAAGCAGGAACGACCGCCTGACAATTTAGGCATGCGTGGGACGTGGAACAAACCCCAAACTTCCGCTAACTGGCCACGCGTGCCTCAAATGCGAACCGCCAGGGGCACCTGCGTAATAGCACAGTGCCGCCTCTGAGTCTATAAATTCACACTTACCGCGGTCATTATCTCTCTCTTCCATCCTCGCACGAACCCTAGCGCCACCGCTAGCACTCGACGATGCCGGAGACGAAGCGCCTCGCTGCCGCAACCTCTCCAACACCGTCCTCACGCCGACCGCGGACATCGTCCTCTCCGCCGTCGCCGTAGGTGTTTTCCGTCGCCAAGTTAGGGCACGGAGGACTGAACTGCTCGGCATCAACTTCCTTCCGTCTAGCAGTTCCAGTGTGGTAAATAAAACTTCTTTTTACAGCCTCTTTTGATCTCTTGGTTCTGTCACTTTCTACCATAAGAAGTTTCTCTTCACACCAGTTAGATCTCTCACTGCATCTCATAACATGCCTAGTATATTCACTTGTGCTTCATAAAGTAGTTAGATTCCTCACTTGTACTGATCTATGGGTTCGTACAAATCTGGAACCAACTTCTTATCTATAAGTGAATGTCTTCGCACAATGAGGTCAATGTCTTCTAAACTGATTAATCTTCAAAATCTCCTGAGAATGCATATGACCTCTTCCCCTTCCCTCGCACCTTAATGCTGTCACAGGTACATGTCCGTGGGAGAATCCTTCGGTTCTCATAGTCTGCATTCATTTGCAGAATTCCTACAGCATCACATAAACTCTCCTGGAGCCAGTTCCTGTTTGTTAAGAAAAAGAAAGCCTTTGAAGCCTTGGAAAGTTTTGAAGCCTTTCAAGTTAAAGTGTATGGCTTCAGTTGCAGCAGCAAGAAAGGGGGGCAGACAGAGACGTGAGGGAACTTCCAAGGATCTGCCTGAAGACTTGGCAGAAATGTACAAAACAGATCCAGAAGAGAGCTATGGGCAGCGCAAAACCCGAATCCAATGGATTCGACGCTATTGGGTAGAACAGTGGTTCAAATACCGCTTCGTCACCCAGGAGTATGCTAAAAAGAATGCAATCAAGAGTCCATGGGGGGATATCTTATACAAGAACCTTGTACCCAGAACCAGAGATGAAGCCATTGCTCAAGGCTTCCACCCATGCATGGTCCGAGGACCACAGCCTGATGATGCACATCCGTCGTCACTTCTCTGGTGTCGTGACGACAATCTCTTCAAACGCAACTTTCAGTTTGCGCAACAGTTAGCGAAGCTAAACAAGAAGAAATTTGGGCTTGACTTCAATCCTGGTCCCTCCTCACCAAGGGCAGATGGCACACACGACGCGGAACCCAATATCATCGGTCCGTTTGCCAATCTTGAGGGCCTGATCACCCACATCTTGGTCCAAGGGACTGCTGTGAATGACCCTCCAGCTGATTCTGAGTCTGATGAAGCTCCTGCTGTGCCGAAGCCAAAGCAGACAAAGAAACCAAAAGCTTCGAAGCCGGCCCCTGCCTCAAAAATCTCAAGGGCAAAGCCATTGAAAACTGCACCTCCTGAAGTCAGTGTGCAGTCTGAAGATGCATCCCGCATCTCCAAGCCCCTGAAAGAAAAGGAGCCCTAGCAACACACAGGCAAAGAGCTCACTGCTGCTGCCATTCTGCGCAGTGAAGCCATTGATCTATCAAGCGATGAAGATCTGGGCGATGACGCACTAGAACAGCTCATCAAAAGCAAGGAGGAAGCGGAAATCTTCAACAATCTTACTCTCTTTGATGTCGCCATCATCCACAGCTTCATCGATGAATGGTTTGACACACCAGATATAAGCTTCAATGATCTGCAGCTGCCTGTTGGACTCAGCGTCGCCTTCCAAGGCGCAATTGCTTCAGAACTGGCCATTGCTCAGCGCATTGTTGAGCTGAAGCAGAAAATTGATCCTGAAAAAGCTCAGTTCAAGAAGCACATGGCCAGTCTCAGCGTGCAGGAAGTGAGAAGCTTCAAAATCATGCTCCATGATCTCAAAGAAAACTTTCTGAAGAAGCATGCTGAAGCTCAAGGCTCGCGTGAAAGGATGAAGTCATTGGCTGACAAATGTGTTCAAGCCTACAACGAAGCTGAAAAGCGCAAGGCACTTGGGCGTCCAGGCATCGACCCCAAGATGGCCGCAAAGAAGAAGAAGCAGCCTGCTGTGAGTAAACTAGAGGCATCAAGACAAGCAGCCACTCCCATTGTCTTCCCAACTGCCACGACTGGCTCGAAGCCAAAGAGCCGATCAACAGCTTCAGAGCTAAAGAAGACAAGAGCTGCAGAAGCTGAAGCCAGAAAAAGGAAGAGCTCTGAAGCCTCTCCTTCTGCCCCTAGTAAAAAGAAGCGCAAGACTAAGAAATCTAGGGCTGCTCCCACAGAGCCCTTGATGGTTGAACCCCTTTCTGTCATTCACCCCAATGCAGAAAGAAGACTGAAAGTTCATGAGCCTGCTCCCACAGAGGCACCTGACGCTGAAGATATTCCAGCAGCCGACCCACTAGCTGCTGAAGACATTGGTCATCAGGACAATGTGCAAGGTGATGCAGCCCTTCCTCAGCTTGAAACAAGCGAACCCATCAGTATTGGTCGTCCTCTGATGCCAATGGCATAAGATGAGTCATGGGCGGATCACCCTCAGGAAGAAGAAGACATTGAGGCCCAGCCCACTCCGACACCACAAGCGTCGTCTGCATTCCATAGGCTTCGCAAATGTCCACGGCCTCAAGTCCAGTCTATAGAAATTCCGGCTGCATCAGCCGAAGACAATGAAGAAGCACCTCCAGAACCCACTCCCTCGCTCCATCAAGATGCAGTTCCCCAGGAGAACGTGCCTGAGGTTGTCCCGCCAACTACAAACACTGAAGCCAATGTGGAGCCCGCCCCACCAAATGCTTCAGCGGACAGCGAAGCACTGAGCCAGACACTTCAGTTCCTGAGTCTGCTGCAGGTCCACAATTTGATTATCACATAGAGCACAGGCCTCATGTCCAGAAGCCAGTCCCAAGGCTTCCAAGGTTTCCAGGTCTTGCATCAGCACCTGGCTCCTTTGATATAAACAGCTTCAAGGCAGACAACACATTTTTCAATAGCTCCAAGAACCCCTATTCAAGGGAAAGGATTGTATCAGACAGGTTCTGGAGCTATTCACAGCGCAGGTATTATTCATGCATCTTATACAACCAAGGTCGCATCTTCCCTCACAAGCGCCTTGAGGTTGAAGCCATTGCTGGTCTGCCATGTCTCGAGGAAGCTTTGGACTGCTTCAGGCAAGTGGGTCTGCTGCCGTTCGTGACTGATGAAGAGCACTGGAACGAAGAGCTTCTGCTTCAGTTTTATGCCACTTTCCATATCAAAGGATACAACAGAGATTCGAAGACTTGGATCCTGGAGTGGATGACTGGAAATGTCCATCATGAAGCCAATGCATTTGATATCATTGAGCTCACCGGCCTGCGCACTCCAGGCGAATTCTTCGAGGAAGGCTGCCAATCACATTCTGAAGCTATTGAGAGTATTTTCCAGAGACCTGAACCCAATATGAGTCAGATGCTCTCAATGATGAAGCCATTGCCTCAAGCTGCACCCTATCCAACTGAGTTCTTCATTGAAGACCTAGAGTACCTGCCCAGGACCATCTATCATATTATCTGGCGGACTCTCTGGCCCATTAAGGGACACTCACCACATGCCAAGATTGAGGGTGCAATGAAGACTCTCATATTCTATATCATGCATGGCAAATGCTTCAACGCATAGGATCTTTTCATACGACAACTTGCTGCGTCAGGCTCGGACTTATTTGGTCTAAAAATCTATGCCCCTTGGGTGATGAGGCTGATCAAACTGCACTCTACAATTTCGTATCAGTCCTCAGCCCGAAACCATCACATCTTCCTACCAGATGTGGATATCTCTGCTGAAGCAATATACCCTGAGCCTGCCAAGCAACCAATAAGTCTTCAGAATGCCGAACACCAGAGCTTCACGCAGAATGTTGAAGGTGTTGAAGCCATGTCCAGGGTCTATCCGATGGCTGGCACTACACGTGCACCAGCATCAACTGAAGCCACAGATAGCATAAACGCTCCAAGACCCAAGAAGCGTGCTCGTGTCCTCACTGACCGAGAGCTTCTTGTGGCCCTTCACCAAAAGCAAGATAGGCATCACGACTGGCTGAAACGTCAGATGAAGAGCCTTCTGGTGGATGTCAATCGTCTTCGAAACCTGGCCACCAAGAATGCCTTCGTTACGCATGAGACTTGCTGTCGTACGTGGAAAGGGCTCTCAATGATCTGCACTGAAGCTGAACTTGAAGAGGATGGCTTCACAGAGCGCTTCAAATTTGACACCACACCTCCTAGGAGGGCTGTGATGCGCAACACACCGTCACTTGAAGACTCTGAGTATTCCTCATCTGCTGCCACCGTCACTGCGAGGATCATTGATGAAGATGATGATGCTACTTCACCACCACCCGCTTCAGCACCTCAAATCTCAGCACCGCCAATCAACTCCACTGACCCTGCTGCGCCTGGGAACGCGTAGAAAACTCTATGTCTTCAAACCTTTTTGGTCATTCCTGACAAAAGGGGGAGAAGCATATGATGTTTATAGTCTTCAAGCGGGTCAACATGGGCAGGTGCCTTGTTTTGTTATACTTTGCTTCATGTTTACAACTCTTGTTTTTGCTTCATTTGGTTCTTTTGAGTTGTAAACACTAAAACTCGATGGTCGTCTGCTACTTGTTTACCACTCTGTTTGTGAAGATAAATTCCGCATGTGCGACGATAAATTCCGCACTTATCTCATTCTGCAAACGTCCATTTCCCATTATGCATATCATTATATTCATATACTTTCACATGCATAGTGGATTGTCATCATAAGCTGAAGCTGATCTCCACAAGTACAACCTGCCATGTGCATTTGCATTCCAAAAGAAAATTAACTTATATGCACATCTTCAGGGGGAGCTCTTGCAACTTATGATGACAATTCCTTTACAAACTTCACACTTTATATTCCCCGTTGAAGACTTCAACTAGTTTGTCATCAATCACCAAAAAGGGGGAGATTGTAAGTGCATCTAGTGCCACCCCTAGTTGGTTTTGGAGTATTGATGACAAACCTAGTTGAGGGACTAATGTGTTTGTGAGAATTGCAGGAAAACACAAGTAGAAGTCCCTCATTGATTCGGTTTTACTACCAGAGATGACCCCTAAAAATGAATGAAGACATTGAAGACAAAGGTGGTATATGAAGATATTCATATTGAAGACTATGACAACAGAAGACACATTATGAAGCCTATGGAATTCGAAGACTTAGATCTTTCGTAGTTCTTTTTATTCTTGTTGAGTCATAGGAACCACCGTACTATTAAGTGGGGTCCAGGAGAACCAGTCAGAATGACTGAAGTGATGCCTAAATCAAAAACCTATGTCTTCGAGTGAAGAAAATGAGAGCGAATCTTGTCCAGAGCCGGACAAGTCAGCTTTGCTTGTAGCCCAAGTAAAGTTGCCATGAGAGTTCGAAATCTGACCGTTGAGACACGTGTCAGTTCCTTAGTGACCCAGGGTCATTTCGGACAAATCAGATCGGGTTGCCAAGTGGCTATAAATAGCCCACCCCCACAACCATAAACGGTTGGCTGCTTAGATTTCAGTGCACGGCTTTTGTCGTTTGAGAGCAACCCACCTCGAAGCCTTTGAGAGAAAATTCCTAGTGAAGAGAAAAGCCCTAACCACCTAGAGCCAGAGTAAATTGGGCATCACTTGAGTCTTCTTGTCTGTGTGATCTGAAGACTTATTACACTTGAGGACTGTGAATCCTCCAGACGGTTAGGCGTCGCGTTCAGAGCATCCAAGAGACATTGTGGATTGCCAGTGAACGAAGTCTGTGAAGGTTTGGGAGTCTACCTTGAAGACTTACCAGAGTGATTGGGCGAGGACTAAGTGACCTTAGCTCAAGGAGATTACGGTGAGGACTTGGTGTCCTGAACTGTGTGTTCAGGACTGGGTGTCCGGGACTGTGTGTCCTAAGGTTTAAATACCTAGCCGCTCCAACCAGACGTACAGTTGTCACAGCAACTGGAACTGGTCCAACATATCATTGTCTTCAGTGAGTCACTGGTTTCATCTTCACTTGCTTCTCTTGTTGTTACTCATTGTGAAGTCATTGCATGCTTGCTTTATCATTTGTCTTCACAACGTGAATGCATGATCTGTTTGGCTTCATAACTTCTTCCTACTTGATCCTTATTACACTGAAGCTGTTTGTCACTGTGCTTTTACTCTATTGACCATGGCTGGCCTAGTGTAATCTAACTTCCGCTGCACAGTAATGGGCATAATCTTCACTGTTTGTCTTCATAACTCCCAAGTTTTGAAGACTTTCATAAAAATCGCCTATTCACCCCCCCCTCGAGTCGATATAACGCACTTTCAGAAAGTATATGAAGATAATGACATGCATAATGGAAAATGGATGTCTGCAGAATGAGCTAAGTGCGGAATTTATCGTCGCACATGCAGAATTTATCTTCGCAAAGCAAGGTGGCAAATAAGTAGCAGACGACCATCTAGTTTAAGTGTTACAACTCATAAGAACCAAATGTAGCAAAAACGAGAGTTGTAAGCACGAAGCAAAATATAAAGCACCCGCCCATATGGACCCGCTTGAAGACTATTAATCTCATATGCTTCTCCCCCTTTTGTCAGTAATGACCAAAAAGGTTTGAAGACATAGAGCCTCTACTCGTTCCCATGAGGAGTAGGTGAAGTAGCAGGGTTGTTGGTGTTGTTTGGCGGTGCAGAAGAGCTTGGAGGTGCTGAAGGAGGTGGCGGTGAAGTAGCATGGTCTTCTTCCTCAATAATTCTGGTAGTCACTGTGGCAGCAGATGAAGAGAACTCAGAGTCTTCAAGGGATGGAGTTCCTAGCAGCACAGCCCTTCGAGGAGGTGTGGACTCAAACTTGAATCTCTCAGAGAAGCCATCCTCTTGAAGATCAGCTTCAGAACACATCATCGTGAGCCCTTTCCATGTGCGGCGACAGGTTTCATGGGCAACGAAAGCATTCTTGGTGGCAAGATTTCGAGTGCGATTAACATCCACCAAGAGGCTTTTCATCTGACGCTTCAGCCAGTCATGATGCCTATCATGTTTCTGATGTAGAGCCACAAGAAGCTCTCGGTCGTTGAGAACACGAGTGCGCTTCTTGGGTCTTGGAGCAGTGGCACTATCAGTGGCTTCAGTGGAAGCAGGGTGTGGTGCACATGTAGTGCCAGCCAAAGGATACACCCGAGAAACTGCTTCAACGCCTCCAACATTCTGAGTAAAACTCTGATGGTCTGCATTCTGAAGACTTAGAGGTTGCTTGGCAGGCTCAGAATATATGGCTTCAGTAGACATGTCCACGTCAGGCAAGAAGATCCGATGGTTGTGGGCTGAGGGCTGATACGAGATGGCGGAGTGTAGCTTGATCAGCCGCATGACCCAAGGGGCATAGAACTTCAAACCAAACAGATCAATGCCTGATGCAGCAAGTTGGCGTATGAAGAAGTCCTGTGCATTGAAGCATTTGCCATGAAGTATATAGAAGACCAAAGTCTTCATTGCACCCTGAAGCTTGGCATTTGGAGAGTGCCCTTTGATAGGCCAGAGAGTTCGCCTGATGATGTGATAGATGGTTTTGGGCAGGTACTCAAGGTCTTCAACGAAGAACTCTGTGGGATACGCAGCATCTTGGGGCAATGGCTTCATCATGCTGAGCATTTGACTCATATCAGGTTCTGGCCACTGAAAGATGCTCTCAATAGCTTCAGCATGCAGCTGACAGCCTTGCTCGAAGAGATCGCCAGGAGTGGGCAAGCCAGTGAGCTCAATGATGTCAAATGCATTGGCTTCGTGATGAACGTTGCCAGTCATCCACTCCAGGACCCAAGTCTTCGGATCTCTGCTGTACCCTTTGATGTGAAGTGTGACATAGAATTGTAGCAGCAGCTCTTCATTCCAATGCTCTTCAGCAGTAACAAACTGCAGCAGACCCACTTGCTTGAAGCAATCCAACGCTTCCTCTAGACAGGGCAGACTAGCTATAGCTTCAACGTCAAGGCGCTTGTGTGGGAAGATGCGACCTTGGTTGTAAAGAATGCAAGAGTAATAGCTTCGCTGAGGATAGCTCCAGAACCGATCAGATGATATCCTTTCCCTTGAGTAGGGGTTCCTGGAGCTATTGAAGAACGTGTTGTCTGCCCTGAAGCCATTGATGTTGAAGGAGCCAGGTGCTGATGCAGGACCTGGAAACCTTGGCAGTCTTGGGATTGGCTTCTGGACCTGAGGCATGTGCTCAACATGATAGTTGAATTGGGGACCGGCAGCAGACTCAGGAACATAAGTGGCGGGATCAGTGGCTTCGCTGTCTTCTGAAGCTTTTGCTGGGGAGGGCTCCACATTATCTTCATTGTTGGTTGTGGAAGCCTCAAGATTTTCATCCTCCACTTGACTAGCTGGAGGGTCGGTCACAGGCACGTTCTCTTGGAGAATTGCTTCTTGGTGGAACAAGGGAGTGGGATCTTGTGGTACTTCTTCTTCTGCGGCTGATGCAGCCGGAATGTCTTCGGTAGAGACTTGAGGCCTTGGACCTTTGCGAAGCCTGCGTAACGCAGATGACGCCTGTGGAGTTGGAGTGGGCTGGGCCTCATAGTCTTCTTCCTCTTGTGGGTGATTCGCCCATGAAGCATCCTGTGCAATTGGCGTCAGTGGACGACCAATGCTGATGAGTTTGCTGTTTTCAAACTGAGGAAGGACTGCATCATCTTCTACATTCTCATGATGACCAATGTCTTCAGCTTCAGGAGCCTCTGTGGAAACAGGCTCATGAACTGTCAGTTGACGTTCTACGTCAGGATGAACCATAGAAATGGGTTCAACTATCAAGGGCTCTGTTGGAGCAGTCCGAGCTTTCTTGATCTTTCTCTTTTTCTTGGTGGGGGCAGTAGGAGAGGCTTCAGAGTGTTTCCTCTTCCTGGCTTCAGCCTCAGCAGTTCTTGTCTTCTTGAGCTCTAAAGCTGTTGACCGGCTTTTCGGCTTCGAGCCAGTCAGTCTAGTTGGGAAGACAATCGGAACTGCTTCTTACCTTGGTGCATTAGGTTCAGTCGTAGTAGGCTTCTTCTTCTTCTTTGCGGCCATCCTGGGGTCGATGCCAGGACACCCAAGTGCCTTGCCCTTCTCAGCCTCATTATAGGCTTGCACACATCTGTCAGCCAGAGTCTTCATGCGCTCACGCGAACCCTGAGCTTCTGCACGCTTCTTCACAAAGGCTTCCTTGAGCTCGTGCATCATTGTCTTGAAGTTCTTCACTTCTTGCATGCTGAGCTTGGCCATATGCTTCTTGAACTGAGCCTTTTCATAGTCAATCTTCTGCTTCAGTTCAACAATGCGCTGGGCAATAGCAAGTTCTGAAGCAATGGCGCCTTGGAAGGAAACATTGAGGCCAATGGGTAGCTGCAGATCTTCAAAGCTGATGTTTGGCGTGTCAAAACACTCGTCAATGAAGTTGTGGATGATGGTGACATCAAAGAGAGGCAGATCATTGAAGATTTCTGCTTCTTCTTTGCTCTTGATGAGTTGCTCAAGAGCGTCATCTGCAAGATCTTCATCACTTGACAGATCAATGTCGTCGTTGCGCAGAATGGCAGCAGCTGTTAGTTCTTTGCCAGTGTGAGACAGAGGCATCTTGGCCTTCTGGGGCTTGGAGACGCGTGATAAGTCTTCAGACTGCACACTATCTTCAGGAGGTGCAGTTGCCAATGGCTTCGCCCTTGAGATTTTTGGTGAAGGGGCCGGCTTTGAAGCTTTTGGCTTCTTCAACTGCTTTGGCTTCAGCACTGCAGGCACGTCATCAGACTCAGTGTCAGCTGCAGGCTCATTCACTGCAGTCCCTTGAACCAAGATGTAGGTGATGAGGCCTTCAAGGTTGGCGAAAGGACCGATGACATTGGGTTCTGCATGTCGTGTGCCATCTACCCTTGGAGATGAGGGACCAGGGTTGAAGTCTAACCCAAAAGTCTTCTTGTTCTGCTTCGCTGAGTTCTGAGCAAACTGGAAGTTGCGCTTGAACAGATTGTCGTCACGACACCATAGCAGTGACGACGAGTGTGCATCAGCAGGCTGTGGTCCACGGACCATGCATGGATAGAAGCCTTGAGCAATGGCTTCATCTCTGGACCTGGGTAGAAGATTCTTGAATAGGATGTCTATTCCTAAGTTTTAAAAAAATCCTACCAAGTGGAGAGCAATCCTCCCACTCGGGGGCTTAGCTGCAGTCCCGTACTCGCCTAAGTTTAAAACACGCTCCCTCAAGAGCCGCGACACAAGTACAATGTGCTCTCCATCCTGATCCGCTAGGACGACGAGGTGCAGGTCAACTGTGATCTTCTCCTCAGAGCTGTGGCACAAGTACATTGTACACTCCATCCTAATCCGCAAGGACGACGAGATGCAGGTCAACTTCGATCTTCTCCTCAGAGCTGCGGCACAAGTACAATGTACGCTCCATCATGATCCGCAAGAACGACAAGGTGCAGGTCGACTGCGGTCTTCCCTTCAGAGCTGTGGCACAAGTACAATGTGCACTCCATCCTGATCTACAAGGACGATGCGGTGCAGGTCATGGACGGCACCAAGTGCCCTTATACATGGTACACTCTACTGAGCAGCATCACAAAGTCAGTAACAATTCAGACTGAAGAATCAAGTTTCACTCAGAGTCAAGAGATCCAAAAACAACAAAGTTCAGATTAATCTCAGAGTTCAGAACCGCGGATAAAAGTACTCGGGCATCAGGCCCGAAGGAGTTTAACGGTTACAAAACCACTCGGCATACCAAGGCAAATTTAATCGGATCATAAAAAGTTTGTTCACTCCGCAAGAGGAGGACTGGCAGGCTCTACGAACTCATCCAGGTCGATTCCATCTGCAATTCGAGTAGCAGCAACAATGAAGGTCTCCATAAAAGACTAGAAGTCAAGTCTCTTGGTGTTGGCAACCTTGATCGCTGCTAACTTATCTTCTTTGGCCTCCTTGCAATGGACGCGAACAAGAGACAGAGCTACATCAGCACCATATCGAGCAGATGATTTCTTCCATTCCTGCACTCGACCAGGGATCTCATTGAGTCGAGTCATCAAAGACTCGAGGTCATTTTGGAGCATTTCCTTGGGCCAAAGTGTCGTGTCGATCCGCGACACCACAACCTTCAGTCGAGCAAGGTAATTTATAACGCTGGCAAGGCGGGATTCTAGTCGAAGCATGTTCATGGCAGCTTCATCCTTGATAGGGGAATTGATGGGGTCCAAGCTTGTCTCGATTCGCCTAGTCTCTTCCTCAAAGTTTTGACAGAATTCTACAACCACAAAGAACTAGTGAGTCGACGACTTTATGGTGAATCGACGATAGTGAAACATTTGGACAAAGAAAGGTACCTTCAAGCATAAGGAATAACTTTTTGGCGAGTCCTCCCAGATAAGCCTCCAGGTCATTTCTCTTCCGAGAAATGTCTTCGATCTTGTCATTCAAAGCCACTTTGTCCTTCTTCAGATGGGTCACTTCTTTATTAGCTTCGGCAAGAGATGCCTTCAGCTTGGCGTTGTCTTCCTCTAGCGCCCCAACTGAAGCCAGCTTCTTGTCAGCGAGTGTTGTTTTCTCCTAAGCCTCCTTCTGTGCTGCGGCGAGATCAAGGTCCTTCTGTGCCAGAGCCTGCCTCATTCTCTCTCTCTCTCTCTCTCTTTCTCTCTCTATATATATATATATAACAAACAAGCACTCGGTTCAGAGAGAAGAACGAGGAGATGACTGGAGAGACAATCCAATTCCACAGTCGACAAGTTTTTACCTTCCATACCAGCTGTTTCGTCTTTGGCCTTCTGCAAGTTCTGCTTGGCCAACTCCAAGTCAAGGTTGAGCTGTCTCTGATTCTCCTCGAATTCAGCAAATTTGAAGATGAGCTCACAAGATTTCTAAAATCAGTAAAAAGATACATCAGTGGACAGAGTCAAAGATTATTCGCTTCCGAGTGAAAATAATTCTAAGACTACTACGGAATCAAACATTCAACAGTAGTCTCGGGAACTACACCCAGTGGGTGCACTTAGTGTGCCCCCACTGGTCCAGGTTCCACTCGGCACGGTCCGTCCAGACCGAGTGAAAAAAGAGGCAACATTTATTCTCAGACCACAACTAACTGCCCGCAATCGACTGCGGTCTCGAGGACTACACCCAATGGGTGCA
Source organism: Triticum aestivum (assembly GCF_018294505.1). NCBI lineage: Eukaryota > Viridiplantae > Streptophyta > Magnoliopsida > Poales > Poaceae > Triticum > Triticum aestivum. Next base: position 93,394,523 of record NC_057806.1, on the reverse strand, counting down.
CTCAGCGTGTCCCCACTGGTTCAGGTTCCACTCGACATGGTCCGCCCAGACCGAGTGGAAGAACTGAAGAACAAGATATTTTTATCAAGACCCCTGTCGAATCACACATTCGACGGCGGCCTCGGGGACTACACATAGTGTTTGCACTCTGCGTGCCCCCACTAGTTGACTCAACTGGAAAAACTACTCGGCATAAATTGAAACATCCAGTGGGTGTATAGATGCAAAGTATAGATTGACAAATGGATACACAATGAAAAGTTTTCAGGTAGCATATCCTAACAGAACAAGCATCAAGCTAGGAGATCAGTCGGGAGACAACTAACCTAGACATTGGCTCGAAGGGCTGCACTTGCATCATAAGCATCTTGGCTGGTCTCGTGCACTGTCTTCATCCGCTCCATCATCAGGCCTGCTTGGCGTATAGCTTCCGTAGCAGCGCTTGCCTGGTCCTTCGAAACATGATGGGTGACAAACAGCGGAAACGTTGGATCAATCATGGCAGCTTGAGGATCCGAGGCGTGGTCTTGGACAGACGAAACAGGGATTGGTGCAGTCGACACTGAAAGGCGTTCACTCAACACTGGAATAGCAAAAGTAACAGAAGCCCAGTTTAGGTCTCTGTACTGCTGAATCACTGGTTCCATCACCGGCGTCGACTAGGACGTCTTGCTAGCTGGTGCCTTCCTGCTCAAAGTCCTGCCCCTCCTTCCCATGAGTCTCTATGGAACATATTCGTCGTCATCCGGAAGTTCAATAAAATTGGGCGGAGTTGCAAAGCAATCAAATTGCAAGAGTTCAGTCGACCGTCAAAATGGCTGGTAAAGTAAAAACAAGATGACAAGAGTTATACCCGCGTTGGAGGTGACTGCGTCTTCCATCTCCTCATCATCATCATCTTGGTAAATAGAAGTCCCGAAGGTGGTAGCGCTGCAAATCTCAGAATTCACTCGGTCAAAACAGGAAAGTGAGTCGACCAAAGTTTGAGTCAGGCAAAAACTAAGAGGCCGAGCATAATAATTACTCAGAAGCGATGGGGACAACCACTTTAATCTTGGGCAAGCCCTTTCGGGGTTTTGACGGCACGACTTTGGGCTGTTTCGGAGCTTTCTCAGTCGGCACACGAGGAGATGTTCGAGTGCGTTTTGAGTTTTGTCCGGTCGGTGGAGTCGCTTTGCCACAAACACTTGCTGGGTCCTGCCTCTGCTTGGAGCGTCTTTCCGTGCGGGGTGGGGAGTCGACCTCCTCGCCACTGCTCGAGTCTTCACTCTCCTCGTCTCCTCCTCCGTCAGAATGCCAGTCACCACTATTGCCCTCGCTTGCCTCTCCCTCCTCCTCCTGCTCTACGTTGGGCATTGAATACATCATAGTGTAGATCTACAAGACACGGGGTCGAGTGGATATCAATCACTTTTGAGAACAAATACATATCAGAACAAAAGACACTCAGAAGAAAAGAATCAGACCTTGTCGGGTTCGGTGGTGTTGTCTGCTAACCCACAATTATAGGGGATCGCAACAGTTTTTGAGGGTAGAGTATTCAACCCAAATTTATTGATTCGACACAAGGGGAGCCAAAGAATATTCTCAAGTATTAGCAGTTGAGTTGTCAATTCAACCACACCTGGAAACTTAATATCTGCAGCAAAGTATTTAGTAGCAAAGTAATATGATAGTAGTGGTAATGATAGCAAAAGGTAATGATAACAAAAGTAATGTTTTTGGTATTTTGTAGTGATGATAGCAATAGCAACAGAAAAGTAAATAAGCGAAGAACAATATATGGAAAGCTTGTAGGCAATGGATCGGTGATAGAGAATTATGCCGGATGCGGTTCATCATGTAACAGTCATAACCTAGGGTGACACAGAACTAGCTCCAATTCATCAATGTAATGTAGGCATGTATTTCGAATATAGTCATACGTGCTTATGGAAAAGAACTTGCATGACATCTTTTGTCCTACCCTCCCGTGGCAGCGGGGTCCTAGCGGAAACTAAGGGATATTAAGGCCTCCTTTTAATAGAGTACTGGACCAAAGCATTAACACATAGTGAATACATGAACTCCTCAAACTACGGTCATCACCGGGAGTGGTCCCGATTATTGTCACTTCGGGGTTGCCGGATCATAAGACATAGTAGGTGACTATAGACTTGCAAGATAGGATCAAGAACTCTCATATATTGATGAAAACATAATAGGTTCAGATCTGAAATCATGGCACTCGGGCCCTAGTGACAAGCATTAAGCATAGAAAAGTCATAGCAACATCAATCTCAGAACATAGTGGATACTAGGGATCAAACCCTAACAAAACTAACACCATTACATGATAAATATCATCCAACCCATCACCGTCCAGCAAGCCTATGATGGAATTACTCACGCACGGCGGTGAGCATCATGAAATTGGTGATGGAGGATGGTTGATGATGACGATGGCGACGGATTCCCCTCTCCGGAGCCCCGAACGGACTATAGATCAGCCCTCCCGAAAGGTTTTAGGGCTTGGCGGCGGCTCCATATCGTAAAACGCGATGAATCCTTCTCCCTGATTTTTTCTCCCCAAAAGTGAATATATAGAGTTGGAGTTGAGGTAGGAGGAGCTCCAGGGGGCCCACGAGGTAGGGGGCGCGCCCCCCACCCTCGTGGCTAGGGTGTGGGCCCCTGGTCTTGATCTTTTGCCAGTATTTTTTATTATTTCCAAAAAGACGCTCCGTGGAGTTTCAGGTCATTCCGAGAACTTTTGTTTCTGCACATAAATAACACCATGGCAATTCTGCTGAAAACAGGGTCAGTCCGGGTTAGTTCCAATCAAATCATGCAAGTTAGAGTCCAAAACAAGGGCAAAAGTGTTTCGAAAAGTAGATACGATGGAGAAGTATCAACTCCCCCAAGCTTAAACCTTTGCTTGTCCTTAAGCAATTCAGTTGACAAACTGAAAGTGATAAAGAAAAACTTTTACAAACTATGTTTGCTCTTGTTGTTGTAAATATGTAAAGCCAGCATTCAAGTTTTCAGCAAAGATTATGAACTAACCATATTCACAATAACTCTTAAGTCTCATGTTTACTCATATCAATGGCATAATCAACTAGCGAGCAATAATAATAAATCTCGGATGACAATACTTTCTCAAAACAATCATAATATGATATAACAGGATGGTATCTCGCTAGCCCTTTCTGAGACCGCAAAACATAAATGCAGAGCACCTTTAAAGATCAAGGACTGACTAGACGTTGTAATTCATGGTAAAAGAGATCCAGTCAAGTCATACTCAATGTAAACTAACAGTAATGAATGCAAATGACAGCGGTGCTCTCCAACTGGTGCTTTTAAATAAGAGGATGATGACTCAACATAAAATAAATAGATAGGCCCATCGCAGAGGGAAACAGGGATTTGTAGAGGTGCCAGAGCTCGGTTTTGAAATAGAGGTGAATAATATTTTGAGCGGTATACTTTCATTGTCAACATAACAACCAAGAGATGGCGATATCTTCCATGATACACACATTATAGGCGGTTCCCATACAGAATGGTAAAGTTTATACTCCCCCTCCACCAACAAGCATCAATCCAGGGCTTGCTCGAAACAACGAGTGCCTCCAAGTAACAAGAGTCCTAGGGGGAGTTTTGTTTGCAATTATTTTGATTTGATTTGCATAAAGCATGGGACTGGGCATCCCGGTGACCAGCCATTTTCTCGTGAGTGAGGAGCGGAGTCCACTCCTCTTGAGAATAACCCACCTAACATGGAAGATACGGATAGCCCTAGTTGATACATGAGCTATTCAAGCATACGAAACAGGATATTTATTTGAAGGTTTAGAGTTTGGCACATACAAATTTACTTGGAATGGCAGGTAGATACCGTATATAGGTAGGTATGGTGGACTCATATGAAACAACTTTGGGGTTTATGGAATTGGATGCACAAGCAGTATTCCTACTTAGTACAAGTGAAGGCTAGAAAAAGACTGGGAAGCGACCAGCTAGAGAATGACAACAGTCATGAACATGCATTAAAATTAATCAACACCGAATGCAAGCATGAGTAGGATATAATGCACCATGAACATAAATATCGTAGTGGCTATGTTGATTTTGTTTCAACTACATGCGTGAACATGTGCCAAGTCAAGCCACTCAAATTGTTCAAAAGAGGATACCACCCTATCATACCACATCACAACCATTTTAATAGCATGCTGGCACGCAAGGTAAACCATTATAAGCTCCTAGCTAATTAAGCATGGCATAAGCAACTATAATCTCTAATTGTCATTGCAAACATGTTTATTTATAATAGGCTGAATCAGGAACGATGAACTAATCATATTTACAAAAACAAGAGAGGTCGAGTTCATACCAGCTTCTCCCATCTCAATCAGTCCATCATATATCGTCATAATTGCCTTTCACTTGCACGACCGAATAGTGTGGATGATAATAATAGTGCACGTGCATTGGAGTAAGCTGGAATCAGCAAGCATTCAATAAACAGGAGAAGACAAGGCAATATGGGCTCTTTTGTCAGATCAACAATAATGCATATAAGAGCCACTTCAACAATTTAATTATGGTCTTCTCCTATCGACCCCCAAAGAAAAGAAAAGAAATAAAACTATTTACACGGGAAAGCTCCCAACAAGCAAAAGAAGAACATGAAATCTTTTTGGGTTTTCTTTTTAATTACTACTACAAGCATGGAAATTAAAACTAATTAAAAGCTACAACTAATTTTTTTTGGTTTTTCTTAAGGTTTATTAAACACACAAGAAGAAAGCATAAAAAGGAAATAAACTAGCATGGATATCACAATGAAAAAGTATGAGCACCGACATCTAGCAATGAGTGTGTGAACATGAATATAATGTCGGTGAGAAATACGTACTCCCCCAAGCTTAGGCTTTTGGCCTAAGTTGGTCTAATGCCACGGATGGCCTGGCGGATATCCAAAGTTGTAGTTGGGGTCGTACTGAGATGCAGCAGTCATTGCATCATGGGCTGCAGCTTGGAGGCGAGCTATCTCAGCTCTCCTCTTATACTCTTCCGCCTCCTCTCTGGTTATAGAATATCTCCCTATTGCCTGAAAGTCAAAGAAAGTAGAAGCAGGGAGAGCGACATGATAGGTGTGTCGTCTGTCAAAGATTAGTCGGTACTGGAGGAACTGATCGTTCCTCTCAACAAACTGATGACGAACCATAGCCTCATAATCCAAATAAGCAGGAGGCAACTCAATATCATCCTCACGTATGGTTATACCAAGAAAATTAGCTATGCGGGTTGCATAAATTCCACCAAAGAAATCTCCACTAAATCTATTAAGATGCAACCTACGTGCAACAATGGCTCCCAAATTATAAGATTTATCTCCTAACACAACACTCCTAAGAATATTGAGGTCAGGGACACACATGTGACATGCTTCATCTTTACCGTTAATGCATCTACCTATGAAGAGAGCAAAATAATGTATAGCAGGAAATGAATGCTCCCTATGGTAGCTTATGCTATATCTCTAGATTCCCCCATAGGTATAATAGCAAGCAAATATCTAAATTCAGATTTGCGAGGTTCACTAGTACTACCCCATTGTGGAAGTTTGCAAGCAGTGGTAAAGTCCTCTAAGTCCATAGTGTAAGAATTTTCATAAAGATCAAACAGGACAGTTTGAGAATTACGTGAAGATGAAAATTCAAACCTTCTCACAAAGGAGCTAGTGAGATAGTGGTACTGACGGCACTTTTCTTCCTCGAAGCTCACAAGATTAGCATTACGCAAATATGCGCTAAATTCTTCCTTAATTCCCGCTCGATCCATGAAGTCCTCTGAAGGCCATTCACAAGGCCGCACTGGAGCATCCCTTGGTGGCTCATCATCAGCATCACGCATTGCAAGCCTGGGTCCTTGTTTCCTTGAAGGACCACCTTGGTACATTTTCCTAAACATATTCCTTCCTCTGAAAAATTTCTGAAATTTTTAGTAACTTCAAATAAAAGTGAACAAAACTCAACAAAATTGATAGCAACTACTCCTACAAGTGCCTAGAGCCTATATCATGCATCAAAACTACTTGGAACCACATAATTTTGAAATGCAAGCTCAAGAACATGGTCACCTAGGCAGCACAAATTTGCAATGAATAAAGCACTAGAACAAAAACTAATTGGACCAATGGAGGAGTCACATACCAAGGATCAATCCCCCAAGCAATTTTGTGAGAGGTGCTTTGAGCAAGGAGATCGAAAATGGCAGCAAAATGAGCTTGGACTCGGGTTTGAGCTGGATAATGGTGTTTGTGGGAGGAAGGAGTGTATGGGTGCAGGAATAAGTGGAGGGGGGCCACCGTGGGCCCACGAGGCAGGGGCGCGCCCTCCACCCTCATGGCCAGGTGGATGCCCCCCTGCTGTGTTCTCAGTGCCAAATATTCTCAAATATTCTAGAAAAAAAATATTTAAATTTCAGGGCATTTGGAGAACGTTTATTTTCGGGGTATTTTTATATTGCACGGATAATTCAGATAACAGACAGAAAATACTATTTTTATTTTATTTAATATAAATAACAGAAAGTAAAATGAGGGTACAGAGAGTTGTGTTTTCTAAATTCATCCATCTCATGATCATCAAAAGGAATCCATTAACAAGGTTGATCAAGTCTTGTTAACAAACTCATTCCGAATAACATGGAACCGGAGAATTTTCGAATAACACTAGGTTACCTCAACGTGGATATGCACATCCCCAACAAAAAGAATATCATATTTCTTCTTGACAGTAGGAAGAGGAAATTCAAAACCTCCAAAATAATTGATGGATTTTTTCCAATAGAATTAATACTGTGGACTTGAGGTTGTTTCCTCGGAAAGTGTACCATGTGCTCATTACCATTAACATGAAAAGTGACATTTCCTTTGTTGCAATCAATAACAGCCCCTGCAGTATTCAAAAAGGGTCTTCCAAGACTAATAGACATACTATCGTCCTCGGGAATATCAAGAATAACAAAGTCCGTTAAAATAGTAACGTTTGCAACCACAACAGGCACATCCTCACAAATACCGACAGGTATAGCAGTTGATTTATCAGCCATTTGCAAAGATATTTCAGTAGGTGTCAACTTATTCAAATCAAGTCTATGATATAAAGAGAGAGGCATAACACTAACACCGGCTCCAAGATCACATAAAGCAGTTTTAACATAGTTTCTTTTAATGGAGCATGGTATAGTGGGTACTCCTGGATCTCCAAGTTTCTTTGGTATTCCACCTTTAAAAGTGTAATTAGCAAGCATGGTGGAAATTTCAGCTTCCGATATCTTTCTTTTATTAGTAACAATTTCTTTCATGTACTTAGCATAAGGATTCATTTTAAGCAGTTAATCGCATACGCAAAAAGATAGGTCTAATTATTTCAGCAAAGCGCTCAAAATCCTCACCATCCTTTTTCTTGGATGGTTTGGGAGGAAAAGGCATGGGTTTCTTAACCCATGGTTCTCTTTCTTTTCCATGTTTCCTAGCAACAAAGTCTCTCTTATCATAACGCTAATTCTTTGATTGTGAGTTATCAAGATCAACAGCGGGTTCAGTTTCTATATCATTATCATTGCTAGGTTGAGCATCAACATGAACATTATCATTAACATTATCACTAGTTTCAGGTTCATTACCAGATTGTGTTTCAGCATCAGAAATAGAAATATCATTTGGATTCTCAGGTGTTTCAGCAATAGGTTCACTAGAAGCATGCAAAGTCATATCATTTTTCTTTTTCTTCCTTTTAGAAGGACTAGGTGCATCTATATTATTTCTCTGAGAATCTTGCTCAATTCTCTTAGGGTGGCCTTCAGGATACAAAGGTTCCTGAGTCATTTTACCTGTTCTAGTAGCCACTCTAATAGCAAAATTATTATTCTTACTATTCAATTCATTGAGAAAATCATTTTGAGCTTTAGGTACTTGTTCTACTTGAGTGGTAACCATAGAACCATGTTTACTAATAAGTTTAAGTTCACCTTTGATATTAGCCATATAATCACCCAAGTGTTCAAGCATATCAGCACTGCGTTTTAATTCTCTACCAAAATAAGCATTGAAGTCTTCTTGCTTAACCATAAATTTATCAAACTCATCTAAGCATCGGCTAGCAAACTTAGTAAATGGGATTTCAGCTTTATCATATCTATGGAGAGAATTTACCTTTACTACCTGTGCCGGGTTATCAAGACCATGTATTTCTTCAAAAGGAGATGGATTAAAATTATGCATTTCTTCGACAAGCGGTAAATTAAGACCATGTATTTCTTCAATAGGAGGTAAATTCTTAACATTTCAGCTTTAATACCCTTTTCTCTCATGGATTTCTTTGCCTCTTGCATATCTTCGGGACTGAGAAATATAACACCTCTCTTCTTTGGAGTTGGTTTAGGAATAGGATCAGGAGGTGTCCAATTATTTGCATTAGTTAACCTATTATTTAATAGAATTTCAGCTTCATCCGGTGTTCTTTCCCTGAAAACAGAACCAGCACAACTATCTAGGTAATCTCTGGAAGCATCGGTTAGTCCATTATAAAAGATATCAGGTAGTTCATTTTTCTTAAGAGGATGATCAGGCAAAGCATTAAGTAATTGGAGAAGCCTCCCCCAAGCTTATGGGAGACTCTCTTCTTCAAGTTGCACAAAATTATATATATCCCTTAAAGCAGCTTGTTTCTTATCAGCAGGGAAATATTTAGCAGAGAAGTAATAAATCATATCCTAGGGACTACGCACACAACCAGGATCAAGAGAATTAAATCATATCTTAGCATCACCCTTTAATGAAAATAAAAACGTTTTAAGGATATAAAAGTAGCAAGTTCTCTCATCATTAGTGAACAGGATCAGATTCAACCAAAGTAATTATATTAGGATCAACAGAGAATTCATAATCCTTATCAGTAACACTGATAGGTGAAGTAGCAAAAGCAGGGTCAGGTTTCATTCTAGCATTAAGGGATTGCTACTTCCATTTAGCTAATAACCTCTTTAGATCATATCTATCATTGCAAGCTAAAATAGCTCTAGTAGCCTTTTCATCCATAACATAACCCTCAGGAACAACAGGCAATTCATATTTATTAGGGGGAGAGTCCTCATCATCACTTTCATCAATATTATCAGTTTCAATAATTTCATTCTCTCTAACCCTAGCAAGTTGTTCATCAAGAAATTCACCAAGTGGCATAGTAGTATCAAGCATAGAAGTAGTTTCATCGTAAGTATCATGCATAGCAGAAGTGGCATCATCAATAACATGCAACATATCAGAATGAGTAGCAGAAGCAGGTTTAGGTGTCGCAAGCTTACTGAAAACAGAAGGTGAATCAAGTGCAGAGCTAGATGGCAGTTCCTTACCTCCCCTCGTAGTTGAGGGATAAATCTTGGTTCTTGGATCTTTCATGTTCTTCATAATGATAAGCAGATATAAATCCCAAGTGACTCAAAGAATAGAGCTATGCTCCCCGGCAACGGCGCCAGAAAATAGTCTTGATAACCCACAAGTATAGGGGATCACAAAAGTTTTCGAGGGTAGAGTATTCATCCCAAAATTATTGATTCGACACAAGGGGAGCCAAAGAATATTCTCAAGTATTAGCAGCTGAGTTGTCAATTCAACCACACCTGGAAACTTAATCTACAGCGAAGTATTTAGTAGCAAAGTAATATGATAGTAGTGGTAACGATAGCAAAAGGTAATGATAACAAAAGTAATGTTTTTGGTATTTTGTAGTGATGATAGCAATAGCAACGGAAAAGTAAATAAACGAAGAACAATATATGGAAAGCTCGTAGGCAATGGATCAGTGATAGAGAATTATGTCGGATGCGGTTCATCATGTAACAGTCATAACCTAGGGTGACACAGAACTAGCTCCAATTCATCAATGTAATGTAGGCATGTATTCCGAATATAGTCATACGTGCTTATGGAAAAGAACTTGCATGACATCTTTTGTCCCACCCCCCCCCCCCCCCCCGTGGCAGCGGGGTCCTAGCGGAAACTAAGGGATATTAAGGCCTCCTTTTAATAGAGTACCTGACCAAATCATTAACACATAGTGAATACATGAACTCCTCAAACTACGGTCATCACCGGGAGTGGTCCCGATTATTGTCACTTTGGGGTTGTCGGATCATAACACATAGTAGGTGACTATAGACTTGCGAGATAGGATCATGAACTCTCATATATTGATAAAAACATAATAGGTTCAGATCTGAAATCATGGCACTCGGGCCCTAGTGACAAGCATTAAGCATAGCAAAGTCATAGCAACATCAATCTCAGAACATAGTGGATACTAGGGATCAAACCCTAACAAAACTAACTCGATTACATGATAAATATCACCCAACCCATCACCGTCCAGCAAGCCTATGATGGAATTACTCGTGCACGGTGGTGAGCATCATGAAATTGGTGATGGAGGATGGTTGATGATGACGACGGCGACGGATTCCCCTCTCCGGAGCCCCGAACAGACTCTAGATCAGTCCTCCCGAGAGGTTTTAGGGCTTGGCGGCGGCTCCGTATCGTAAAATGCGCTGAATCCTTCTCCTTGATTTTTTTTCTCCCCGAAAGTGAATATATAGAGTTGGAGTTGAGGTCGGAGGAGCTCCAGGGGGCCCACGAGGTAGGGGGCGCGCCCAAGGGGACAGGCGCTCCCCCCACCCTCGTGGCTAGGGTGTGGGCCCCCTGGTCTTGATCTTTTGCCAGTATTTTTAATTATTTCCAAAAAGACGCTCCGTGGAGTTTCAGGTCATTCCGAGAACTTTTGTTTCTGCACATAAATAACAGCATGGCAATTCTACTGAAAACAGCGTCAGTCCGGGTTAGTTCCATTCAAATCATGCAAGTTAGAGTCTAAAACAAGGGCAAAAGTGTATGGAAAAGTAGATACGACGGAGACGTATCATTGTCGAGTGGAGGAATCCTCCTAGACCCCCTGGGGTTGTCTTTGTTGCCAGTAATACCTTGCAGCCACTGCGCCACCATCCCCTCGTCGACTTCCTCCGGGTGGATCCGAGTGTTGTATTCAACACCCAAGTACATCCACATTGGATGATCACAGGCTTGGAGTGGCTGGATGCGTCGACTGAGAAACACTTCTAACAAGTCCATGACAGTCACACCATCGCGGACAAGTTGGACTACTCGCTCAACCAACATATTCACCTCCACTTTCTCAGCTGGAGTCACTCTCAGGGGAGAAGGCTTCTCAACTCGTCCTATGTAAAACGCTGGAAGGCCAGTCGACTGACCCGGGGTCGGTTGGTCCTTACAATAGAACCAGGTCGACTGCCATCCTCTGACTGACTCGGGAAGAATCATACCAGTGAAAGTGCTTTTATTCCTCATCTGGATCCCTAGACCTCCACACATCTGGATAACGTGTGTCCTCTCATCACTCGGATTGGCCTTTTTTACAGACTGAGAATGACAAGTTGAAATATGTTTGAAGAGACCCCAGTGCAGTCGACAGCCCAGAAAGTTCTCACACATGGACACGTATGCCGCAAGGTATGTGATGGTGTTGGGAGAAAAGTGATGAAGTTGGGCTCCAAAAAAGTCCAGAAAACCCCGAAAAAGGATGGGGAGGCAGAGAGAAACCGCGGTCGACGTGGGTCGTGAGAAGGACGCACTCACCCTCTTGCGGCCGCGGTTCGGTCTTGTCCTCCGGAAGCCTCCAATGGGGAATCAGTCCCCTGTCAGCCAGATCCTACATATCTTCACGCTGGATCATTGACCGGATCCAGTCGCCCTGGATCCAGCTGGGCGGCAGGCCGGTTCTCGACGACGACCCTCCCCGGCTCGTCTTCTTCCCCTTCGCCTTCGCCGTCGCCTTCTTCGCGCGCTCCAGAGCCGCCGTCATGTCCTTCCCCATTGCGACAGATTGAGCTCGGGCAGGGCGGTGGCGTCGAGGGCGGAGGCGGATGCACTGGAGAAGCAGAGGGAGAAGAAAGAAAATGGGACGCACTGTGCAAAGACACCGGCTCGGACGCCTTATATGGTCCTATTCACCGAGTGGCTGACTTGTGGACCCAGGCAATCCTGTCAAATCCCATAACAGTCACGCGCTCGATACATGGCAAAAAAGGTGGCATGATAATCGAGGCGCCCCTGCCTAATCCACCCCGCTTATCGTGGCTCTCTCCGTCCCACGCGCTTCCCCAGATTTCGAATCCCGTGAGATCCGAGAACGACAGCATAGTCGATTGTGCCAAAGATTTTTATGCCATATTGGCATTCGAAGCTTATCAGCTAAGTCCACTCGACGACCTTTGAATGGCTCAAGGCGACTGGAAATGAAGTCAGAGTTTTCACATGGTTCAACAACCCAAGTAAAATGCTTCCGAAGCATGAACATTGAGTCGGAACCATCTTCAACTCCATCACCACTCAGACCCTGAACCATTCAAGGGATAATGACGATGACATGTACCTGGGGTAGGGCAATAGACCTGATCTAAGCACCCTTCCCAAGGACACTGCCCTACAGTCAAAGACATTTAAAGGACAACAAATTTTGCCGACTGAAATCACCTCAGGATACAACCCACTCGACCATGAGTTCCACTCGGATAACCCAATTCCATTCGTCCAGGATATAATCATTTGACCACATAAAAACCCACTCGGAGTACATAAGATCTAAGGTCACTTTGGATGGCAACGGTCGGGCATTCACTCCGTTGTCTTAAGGATCTTTTATATCACTTTAATGCTGACGTTACCAGTAACATCCCCTCTTTATGTACATTGAACTCTATGTAACGGGGAGATGGCTGGGGTCCTGGCGCACTCTATATAAGCCACCCCTCCTCTGGGACAAGGGTTCACACCTCCTGTAACTTCACGCATAATCCAATCGACTAGCCTCCGGGCACCAAGACGTAGGGTTGTTACTTCCTCTGAGAAGGGCCTAAACTCGTAAACCTTGCGTGCGCAACTTCACCGTAGCTAGGATCTTGCCTCCTCATACCTACCCCCCATTCTACTGTCAAACTTAGAACCACGACAGACAGTAACATTACCATCAGCATTAGTCTTCTTCTTGAAGATCCATTTATTCTCTATGGCCTGCCGATCATCGGGCAAGTCAACCAAAGTCCACACTTTGTTCTCATACATGGATCCCATCTCAGATTTCATGGCCTCAAGCCATTTTGCGGAATTTGGGCTCATCATCGCTTCCTCATAGTTCGTAGGTTCGTCATGGTCAAGTAACATGACCTCTAGAACAGGATTACCGTACCACTCTGGTGCGGATCTAACTCTGGTTGACCTACGAGGTTCGGTAGTAACTTGATCAGAAGTTTCATGATCATCATCATTAGCTTCCTCACTTACTGGTTTAGGAATTACTGGAACTGATTTCAATGATGAACTACTTTTCAATAAGGGAGCAGGTACAATTACCTCGTCAAGTTCTACTTTCCTCCCACTCACTTCTTTCGAGAGAAACTCCTTCTCTAGAAAGGATCCATTCTTAGCAACGAATATCTTTCCTTCGGATCTGTGATAGAAGGTGTACCCAACAGTCTCCTTTGGGTATCCTACGAAGACACATTTCTCTGATTAGGTTTCGAGCTTATCAGGTTGAAGCTTTTTCACATAAGCATCGCAGCCCCAAACTTTAAGAAACGACAACTTGGGTTTCTTGCCAAACCATAGTTCATAAGGTGTCATATCAACGGATTTAGATGGTGCCCTATTTATCGTGAATGGAGTTGTCTCTAAAGCATAACCCCAAAATGATAGCGGTAAATCAGTAAGAGACATCATTGATCGCACATATCTAGTAAAGTACGATTACGACATTCGGACACACCATTATGCTGTGGTGTTTCGGGTGGCGTGAGTTACGAAACTATTCCGCATTGTTTCAAATGAAGACCAAACTCATAACTCAAATATTCACCTCCACGATCAGATCGTAGAAACTTGATTTTCTTGTTACGATGATTTTCCACTTCAGTCTGAAATTCTTTGAACTTTTCAAATGTTTAAGACTTCTGTTTCATTAAGTAGATATACCCATATGTGCTCAAATCATCTGTGAAGGTGAGAAAATAACGATATCCGCCACGAGCCTCAATGTTCATTGGACCGCATACATCAGTATGTATGATTTCCAGTAACTCTATTGCTCGCTCCATTGTTCCGGAGAACGGAGTTTTAGTCATCTTTCCCATGAGGCATGGTTCGCAAGTACCAAGTGATTCATAATCAAGTGATTCCAGAAGTCCATCAGAATGGAGTTTGTTCATGCGCTTTACACCAATATGACCTAAAGGCAGTGCCACAAATAAGTTGCATTATCATTATCAACTCTGCATCTTTTGGCTTCAATACTATGAACATGTGTATCACTACTATCAATATTTAGTAAAAATAGACCACTCATCAAGGGTGCATGACCATAAAATATATTACTCATATAAATAGAACAACCATTACTCTCTAATTTAAATGAATAACCATCTCGCATCAAACAAGATCCAGATATAATGTTCATGCTCAACGCTGCACCAAATAACAATTATTTAGGTCTAAAACTAATCCCGAAGGTAGATGTAGAGGTAGCGTGCCGACGGTGATCACACCGACTTTGGTACCATTTCCCACGCGCATCGTCACCTCGTCCTTAGCCAATCTTCGCTTAATCCATAGCCCCTGTTTCGAGTTGAAATATTAGCAACAGAACCAGTATCAAATACCCAGACGCTAGTGCGAGCATTAGTAAGGTACACATCAATAACATGTATATCAAATATACCTTTCACTTTGCCATCCTTCTTCTCCGTCAAATACTTGGGGCAGTTATGCTTCCAGTGACCGGTCCCTTTGCAGTAGAAGCACTCAGTTTCAGGCTTAGGTCCAGACTTGGGTTTCTTCACTTGAGCAGCAACTGGCTTTGTGTTCTTCTTGAAGTTCCCCTTCTTACCTTTACCCTTTTTCTTGAAACTAGTGGTCTTGTTGACCATCAACACTTGATGCTCCTTCTTGATTTCTACCTCCGCAGCCTTTAGCATTGCAAAGAGCTCGGGAATAGTCTTATCCATCCCTTGCATATTATAGTTCATGACGAAGCTCTTGTAGCTTGGTGGCAGTGATTGAAGAACTCTGTCAATGAAACTATCATCAGGAAGATTAACTCCCAGCTGAGTCAAGTGGTTGTAGTACCCAGACATTCTGAGTATATGTTCACTGACAGAACTATTCTCCTCCATTTTCCAGCTGTAGAACTTATTGGAGACTTCATATCTCTCAATCCGGGCATTTGCTTGAAACATTAACTTCAACTCCTGGAACATCTCATATGCTCCATGATGTTCAAAACGTCGTTGAAGTCCCGGTTCTAAGCCGTAAATCATGGCACACTAAACTATCGAGTAGTCATCAGCTTTTCTCTGCCATGTGTTCACAACATCTGACGTTGCTCTTGCAGTGGGTTTGTCACCTAGCGGTGCTTCCAAGACATAATTCTTCTGTGCAGCAATGAGGATAATCCTCAAGTTACGGACCCAGTCCGTGTAGTTGCTACCATCATCTTTCAACTTAGCTTTCTCTAGAAATGCATTAAAATTCAACGGAACAACAACACGGGCAATCTATCTACAACAACATAGACATGCAAAATACTATCAGGTACTAAGTTCATGATAAATTAAAGTTCAATTAATCAAATTACTTAAGAACTCCCACTTAGATAGACATCCCTCTAATCATCTAAGTGATCACGTGATCCATATCAACTAAACCATGTCCGATCATCACGTGAGATGGAGTAGTTTTCAATTGTGAACATCACTATGTTGATCATTGATACATCTCCAACGTATCTATAATTTTGATTGTTCCATGCTATTATATATTCTGTTTTGGATGTTTAATGGCCTTATTTATACACTTCTATATTATTTTTGGGACTAACCTATTAACCGGAGGCCCAGCCCAAATTGTTGTTTTTTGCCTATTCCAGTGTTTCATAGAAAAAGAATATCAAACGGAGTCCAAACGGAATGAAACCTTCGGGAGCATGATTTTTGGAACAAACGTGATCCAGGGGACTAGGAGTGGACGTCAAGCAATCAACGAGGAAACCACGAGGAAGGGGGCGCGCGCCTACCCCCCTAGGCGCGCCCTCCACCCTCGTGGGCCCCTCGTGGCTCCACCGACCTATTTCTTCCTCCTATATATACCTACGTACCCAGAAAACATCGGAGAGCACCACGAAAACCTAATTCCACCGCCGCAACATTCTGTACCCAAGAGATCCCATCTTGGGGCCTTTTCCGGAGCTCCGCCGGAGGGGGCATTGATCATGGACGGCCCCTACATCAACTCCATGGCCCCTCCGATAATGTGTGAGTAGTTTACCTCAGACCTTCGGGTCCATAGTTATTAGCTAAATGGCTTCTTATCTCTCTTTGGATCTCAATACAAAGTTCTCCTCGATTCTCTTGGAGATCTATTTGATGTAATCTTCTTTTGCGGTGTGTTTGTCGAGATTCGATGAATTGTGGGTTTATGATCAAGATTATCTATGAACAATATTTGAATCCTCTCTGAATTCTTTTATGTATGATTGGTTATCTTTGCAAGTCTCTTCGAATTATCAGTTTGGTTTGGCCTACTAGATTGATCTTTCTTGCAATGGGAGAAGTGCTTAGCTTTGGGTTCAATCTTGTGGTGCTCGATCCCAGTGACAGAAAGGGAAACGACATGTATTGTATTGTTGCCATTGAGGATAAAAAGATGGGGTTTATATCATATTGCATGAGTTTATCCCTCTACATCATGTCATCTTGCTTAAAGCGTTACTCCGTTCTTATGAACTTAATACTCTAGATGCATGCTGGATAGCGGTTGATGTGTGGAGTAATAGTAGTAGATGCAGGCAGGAGTCGGTCTACTTGTCATGGACGTGATGCCTATATACATGATCATACCTAGATATTCTCATAATTATTCACTTTTCTATCAATTGCTCGAAAGTAATTTGTTCACCCACCGTAATACTTATGCTATCTTGAGAGAAGCCACTAGTGAAACCTATGGCCCCCAGGTCTATCTTCCATCATACAAGTTTCCAATCTATTTTATTTTGCAATCTTTAATTTCAATCTATATCATAAAAATACGAAAAATATTTATCTTATTATTATTATCTCTATCAGATCTCACACTTGCAAGTGGTCGTGAAGGGATTGACAACCCCTTTATCACGTTGGTTGCGAGGTTCTTATTTGTTTGTGTAGGTATGAGGTGACTCACGCGTGGTCTCCTACTGGATTGATACCTTGGTTCTCAAAAACTGAGGGAAATACTTACGTTGCTTTGTTGTGTCACCCTTTCCTCTTCAAGGGAAAACCAACGCATGCTCAAGAGGTAGCAAGAAGGATTTCTAGCGCCGTTGCCGGGGAGATCTACGCCAAGTCAAGACATACCAAGTACCCATCACAACTCTTACCCTTCGCATTACATTATTTGCCATTTGCCTCTCGTTTTCCACTCCCTCACTTCACCCTTGCCGTTTTATTCGCCCTCTCTTTCCGTTCGCTTCTTTTTCGCTTGTCTCTTGTTGCTTGTTGCCCTTATGGCTTTACCAAAAGGTGTTGATCCTCACCTTAGAAGGTTGGAAGAAATCAAAAACAACGTTAGAAGTTTTATGCCCTTGCTGTTTGAGCATAATAATTTCTTTAGAAAGGAGCTTAAAGAACAAAAAGGTTTTATCGGTTTCATGAATAAAGAGCTCGATGATATGTCTAAGGAATTTTATGGTTTGAAATCTCAGTTTGCTCATCTTGAAAAATTAATTGCCCAAATTTCTGATAAGCAGGTCACTTTAGTTAATAAGATGGCCGTTAAACCAGAAGAGTTAGATAATAAAGATGAAGATCTAAAAGTGATTGATGTGTCCCCTATTAAATCCTTGTTTTGCAATATGAATCTTGATAATGATGGGACTGGAGATGAGTGAACTTTAGTTAGAAGGCGTCCCAAAAATTCGGAGTTTTTAGATCTTGATGCAAAAATTGGTAAAAGTGGGATTGAAGAGGTTAAATTTTTTAATAGCAATGAACCCATTATCTTGTATTTCAAGGAATTCAATTATCATAATTGCTCTTTGATAGATTGTATTTCCTTGTTGCAATCCGTGCTAAGTTCTCCTCATGCTTATAGTCAAAATAAAGCTTTTACTAAACATATCGTTGATGCTTTGATGCAATCTTACGAAGAAAAACTTGAGTTGGAAGTTTCCATCCCTAGAAAACTTTATGATGAATGGGAACCTACAATTAAAATTAAAATTAAAGATCATGAATGCTATGCTTTGTGTGATTTGGGTGCTAGTGTTTCCACGATCCCAAAAACTTTGTGTGATTTGCTAGGTTTCCGTGAATTTGATGATTGTTATTTAAACTTGCACCTTGCGGATTGCACTATTAAGAAACATATGGGAAGAATTAATGATGTTCTTATTGTTGCAAATAGAAATTATGTTCCCGTAGATTTCATTGTTCTTGATATAGATTGCAATCCTTCATGTCCTATTATTCTTGGTAGACCTTTCCTTAGAACGATTCGTGCGGTTATTGATATGAAGGAAGGGAATATTAGATTCCAATTTCCGTTAAGGAAATGCATGGAATACTTCCCCAGAAATTAAATTAAATTACCATATGAATCTATTATGAGAGCAGCTTATGGATTGCCCACCGAAGATGGCAATACCTAGATCTATCCTCGCTTTTATGCCTAGCTAAGGGCGTTAAACGATAGCGCTTGTTGGGAGGCAACCCAATTTTATTTTTATTATTTTGCTTTTTGTTCCTGTTTAGTAATAAATAATTTATCTAGCCTCTGTTTTGGTTGTGTTTTTTGTGTTTAATTAGTGTTTGTGCCAAGTAGAACCGTTGGGAAGACTTGGGGAAAGTCTTTTTGATCTTGCTGTAAAAAAAAGAAACTTTATCGCTCACGAGAATTGCTTCCATTTTTTATTGGAGAGTGCTATTTAGTTAATTCGTTTTGAATATGATTAATAGATAAATTCCTCACGTCCATAAATTTATTTTAGAAGTTTTGGGGCTCCAGAAGTTTGCGTTAGTTACAGATTACTACAGACTGTTCTGTTTTTGACAGATTCTGTTTTTCGTGTGTTGTTTGCTTATTTTGATGAATCTATGGCTAGTAATGAAGTTTCTAAACCATAGAGAAGTTGGAATACATTAGGTTTAACATCAATATAAATAAAGAATGAGTTCATTACAGTACCTTGAAGTGGTGTTTTGTTTTCTTTCGCTAACGGAGCTCACGAGATTTTCTTGTTAAGTTTTGTGTTGTGAAGTTTTCAAGTTTTGGGTAACGATTTGATGGATTATGGAACAAGGAGTGGCAAGAGCCTAAGATTGGGTATGCCCAAGGCACCCCAAGGTAAAATCCAAGGACACCAAAAATCCTAAGCTTGGGGATGCCCCGGAAGGCATCCCCTCTTTTGTCTTCGTTCATCGGTAACTTTACTTGGAGCTATATTTTTATTCGCCACATGATATCTGTTTTGCTTGGAGAGTCTTGTATGATTTGAGTCTTTGATTTTTAGTTTACCACAATCATCCTTGCTGTACACACCTTTTGAGAGAGACACACATGAATTGGAATTTGTTAGAATACTTTATATGCTTCACTTATATCTTTTGAGCTATATAGTTTTTGCTCTAGTGCTTCACTTATATCGTTTAGAGCATGGTGGTGGTTTCATTTTATAGAAATAATTGATCTCTCATGCTTCACTTATATTATTTTGAGAGTTCTTTAGAACAGCATGGTAATTTGCTTTTAGGAATAAAAAAACTTTCATATAAGTGCATTGAATACTAAGAGAAGTCTGATACTTGATGATTGTTTTGAGATATGGAGATAGTGATATTAAGGTTATGCTAGTTGAGTAGTTGTGAATTTGAGAAATACTTGTGTTGAAGTTTGCAAGTCTCGTAGCATGCACGTATGGTAAACATTGTGTAACAAATTTGACACATGAGGTGTTATTTGATTGTCTTCCTTATGAGTGGCGGTCGGGGACGAGCAATGGTCTTTTCCTACCAATCTACCCCCCTAGGAGCATGCGCTTAATACTTAGTTTTTGATGACTTGTAGATTTTTGCAATAAGTATGTGAGTTCTTTATGACTGAGTCCATGGATTATACGCACTCTCACCCTTCCATCATTTCTAGCCTCTTCGGTACCGTGCATTGCCCTTTCTCACCTTGAGAATTGGTGCAAACTTCGCCGGTGCATCCAAACCCCGTGATACGATATGCTCTATCACACATAAACCTCCTTATATCTTCCTCAAAATAGCCACCATACCTACCTATTATGGCATTTCCATAGCCATTCTGAGATATATTTCCATGCAACTTTCCACCGTTCTGTTTATTATGACACGCATCATCATTGTCATATTGCCTTGCATGATCATGTAGTTGACATCGTATTTGTGGCAAGGCCACCATTCATAATTCTTTCATACATGTCACTCATGAGTCATTGCACATCCCGGTACATCGTCGGAGGCATTCATATAGAGTCATATCTTGTTCTAGTATCGAGTTGTAATCATTGAGTTGTAAATAAATAGAAGTGTGATGATCATCATTAATAGAGCATTGTCCCAAAGGAAAAAAAAGAAAAAAAGAGAAAGGACAAATATAAAAAAGGCCCAAAAAATAAAAAAAAGAGGCAATGCTACTATCCTTTTTCCACACTTGTGCTTCAAAGTAGCACCATGATCTTTATGATAGAGAGTCTCTTGTTTTGTCATTTTCATATACTAGTGGGAATTTTTCATTATAGAACTTGGCTTGTATATTCCAACAATGGGCCTCCTCAAGTGCCCTAGGTCTTCGTGAGCAAGCAAGTTGGATGCACACCCACTTAGTTTCTTTTGTTGAGCTTTCATACATTTATCGCTCTAGTGCATCCGTTGCATGTCAATCCCTACTCCTTGCATTGACGTCAATTGATGGGCATCTCCCTAGACCATTGATTAGCCGCGTCAATGTGAGACTTTCTCCTTTTTGTCTTCTCCACATAACCCCTTCATTATATTCTATTCCACCCATAGTGCTATATCCATGGCTAATGCTCATGTATTGCGTGAAAGTTGAAAAAAGGTTGAGATTACTAAAGTATGAAACAATTGCTTGGCTTGTCATCGGGGTTGTGCATGATGAGAGCATTCTTGTGTGACGAAAATGGAGCATGACCAAACTATATGATTTTGTAGGGATGAACTTTCTTTGGCCATGTTATTTTGAGAAGACATGATTGCTTAGTTAGTATGCTTGAAGTATTATTATTTTTATGTCAATATTAAACTTTTATCTTGAATCTTTCGGATCTGAACATTCTTGCCACAATAAAGAAAATTACATTGATAAATATGTTAGGAAGCATTCCACATCAAAAATTCGGATCTGAATATTCATACCACAATTAAGAAGAATTACATTAAAATTATGCCAAGTAGCACTCCGCATCAAAAATTGTGTTTTTATCATTTACCTACTCGAGGACGAGCAGGAATTAAGATTGGGGATGCTTGATACGTCTCCAACGTATCTATAATTTTCTATTGTTCCATGATATTATATATTCTATTTTGGATGTTTAATGGGCTTATTTATACACTTTTATATTATTTTTGGGAGTAACCTATTAACCGGAGGCCCAGCCCAAATTGTTGTTTTTTTGCCTATTTCAGTGTTTCGCAAAACAAGAATATCAAACGGAGTCCAAACGGAATGAAACCTTCGGGAGCGTGATTTTTGGAACAAACGTGATCCAGAGGACTTGGAGTGGATGTCAAGCAATCAACGAAGAGGCCACGAGGCAGGGGGTGCGCCTACCCCCTGGGCGCGCCCTCCACCCTCGTGGGCCCCTCGTGGCTCCACCGACCTACTTCTTCCTCCTATATATATCTACGTACCTTGAAAACATCGGAGAGCACCACGAAAACCTAATTGCACCGCCGCAACCTTTTGTACCCAAGAGATCCCATCTTGGGGCCTTTTCCGGAGCTCCGCCGGAGGGGGCATTGATCATGGAGGGCCTCTACATCAACTCCATGGCCCTTCTGATGATGTGTGAGTAGTTTACCTCAGACCTTCGGGTCCATAGTTATTAGCTAGATGGCTTCTTCTCTCTCTTTGGATCTCAATACAAAGTTCTCCTCGATTCTCTTGGAGATCTATTAGATGTAATCTTCTTTTGTGGTGTGTTTGTCGAGATCCGATGAATTGTGGGTTTATGATCAAGATTATCTATGAACAATTTTTGAATCCTCTCTGAATTCTTTTATGTATGATTGGTTATCTTTGCAAGTCTCTTCGAATTGTTAGTTTGATTTGGCCTACTAGATTGATCTTTCTTGCAATGGGAGAAGTGCTTAGCTTTGGGTTCAATCTTGCGGTGCTCGATCCCCGTGACAGAAAGGAAAACGACACGTATTGTATTGTTGCCATCGAGGATAAAAGGATGGGGTTTATATCATATTGCATGAGTTTATCCCTCTACATCATGTCATCTTGCTTAAAGCGTTACTCCATTCTTATGAACTTAATACTCTAGATGCATGCTGGATAGCGGTCGATGTGTGGAGTAATAGTAGTAGATGCAGGCAGGAGTCGGTCTACTTGTCACGGACGTGATGCCTATATACATGATCATACCTAGATATTCTCATAATTATTCTCTTTTCCATCAATTGCTCGACAGTAATTTGTTCACCCACCATAATACTTATGTTATATTGAGAGAAGCCACTAGTGAGACCTATGGCCCCTGGGTCTATCTTCCATCATACAAGTTTCCAATCTATTTTATTTTGCAATCTTTACTTTCAATCTATATCATAAAAATACCAAAAATATTTATCTTATTATTATTATCTCTATCAGATCTCACTCTTGCAAGTGGCCATGAAGGGATTGATAACCCCTTTATCGCGTTGGTTGCGAGGTTCTTATTTGTTTGTGTTGGTACGAGGTGACTCGCGCGTGGTCTCCTACTGGATTGATACCTTGGTTCTCAAAAACCGAGGGAAATACTTACGCTGCTTTGCTGCATCACCCTTTCCTCTTCAAGGGAAAACCAAGGCATGCTCAAGAGGTAGCAATCATATCTACTATATGATTCACACTCGACCTTTCGGTCTCAATGTTCTGAGGCCATATTTGCATATGCTAGGCTCGTCAAGTTTAACCCGAGTATTCCGCGTGTGCAAAACTGGCTTGCACCCGTTGTATGTGAACGCAGAGCTTATCACATCCGATCATCACGTGGTGTCTCGGCACGACGAATTATAGCAAGGGTGCATACTCAGGGAGAACACTTATGCCTTGAAATTTAGTGAGAGATCATCATATAATGCTACCGCCAAACTAAGCAAAATAAGATGCATAAAGGATAAACATCACATGCAATCAATATAAGTGATATGATATGGCCATCATCATCTTGTGCCTTGGATCTCCATCTCCAAAGCACTGTCATGATCACCATCATCACCGGCTTGACACCTTGATCTCCATCGAATCATCGTTGTCGTCTCGCCAACTATTGCTTCAACGACTATTGCTGCTTAGTGATAAAGTAAAGCAATTACAAGGCGATTGCATTTCATACAATAAAGCGACAACCATATGGCTCCTGCCAGTTGTCGATAACTCTGTTACAAAACATGATCATCTCATCAATAAAATTTAGCATCATGCCTTGACCATATCACATCACAACATGCCCTGCAAAAACAAGTTAGACGTCCTCTACTTTGTTGTTGCAAGTTTTACATGGCTGCTACGGGCTGAGCAAGAACCGTTCTTACCTACGCATCAAAAACCACAACGCGGTATAGTGATTGCTTTTTGATCTTCAGAAAGAACCCTGTTCATTGAATCCTATTCAACTAAAGTTGGAGAAACTAACACCCACCAGCCACCTATGAGCGAAGCACGTCGATAGAACCAGTCTCGCGTAAGTGTACGCGTAATGTTGGTCTGGGCCGCTTCATCCAACAATACCGTCGAATCAAGAATCAACTAGTGACGGCAAGCAATATGTATATACCCACACCCACAACTCCTTTGTGTTCTACTCGTGCATATAACATCTACGCATAGAGCTGGCTCGGATACCACTGTTGGGGAACGCAGTAATTTCAAAAAAATTCCTATGCACACGCAAGATCTATCATGGTGATGCATAGCAATGAGAGGGGAAGAGTGTTTTCCATGTACCCTCGTAGACCGTAAGCGGAAGAGTTATGACAACGCGGTTGATGTAGTCGTACGTCTTCACGATCCGATCGATCCTAGTACCGAAAGTACGGTACCTCCGCGATCTGCACACGTTCGGCTCGGTGACATCCCATGAACTCTCGATCCGGCTGAGTGTCGAGGGAGAGCTTCGTCAGCACGATGGCGTGATAGCGGTGATGATGAAGCTACCGGCGCAGGGCTTCGCCTAAGCACTACAACGATATGAACGAGGTGGATTATGGTGGATGGGGGCACCACACACGGCTAAGGGATCAATGATCAACTTGTGTCTATGGGGTGCCCCCTCCCCCATATATAATGGAGTGGAGGAGGGGGAGAGGGCCGGCCTCCTAGGCGCGCCCAAGGGGGGAGTCCTACTCTCGGTGGGAGTAGGATTCCCCCTTCCCTAGTTGGAGTAGGTGAGGAAAGGAAGGGGGAGAGGGAGAGAAGGAAAGGGGGGCCGGCCCCCCCTCCCAATTTGGTTTGGGATTGGGGGGGCACCTTGGCCGCCTCCTCCCCCTTTCCACTATGTCCCATTAAGGCCCATTGACTCCCCGGGGGGTTCCGGTAACCCCCCGGTACTCCGGTATATGCCCGAACTCTCTCGAAACCTTTCCGATGCCCAAAAATAGTCATCCAATATATCGATATTTATGTCTCGACCATTTCGAGACTCCTCGTCATGTCCGTGATCACATCCAGGACTCCGAACTACCTTCGGTACATCAAAACACATAAACTCATAATATCGATCGTCATCGAACGTTAAGCGTGCGGACCCTACGGGTTCGAGAACTATGTAGACATGACCGAGACACGTCTCCGGTTAATAACCAATAGCGGAACCTGGATGTTCATATTGGCTCCCACATATTCTACGAAGATATTTATCGGTCAAAACCGCATAACGATATATGTTGTTCCCTTTGTCATCGGTATGTTACTTGCCCGAGATTCGATCGTTGGTATCTCAATACCTAGTTCAATCTCGTTACCGGCAAGTCTCTTTACTCGTTCCGTAATGCATCATCCCGCAACTAACTCATTAGTCACATTGCTTGCAAGGCTTATATTGATGTGCATTATCGAGAGGGCTCAGAGATACCTCCCCGACAAATGGAGTGACAAATCCTAATCTCGATCTATGCCAACTCAACAAACACCATCGGAGACACCTGTAGAGCACCTTTATAATCACCCAGTTACATTGTGACGTTTGGTAGCACACAAAGTGTTCCTCCGGTATTCAGGAGTTGCATGATCTCATAGTCATAGGAACATGTATAAGTTATGGAGAAATCAATAGCAACAAACTAAATGATCATCGTGCTAAGTTAACGGATGGGTCAAGTCAATCACATCATTCTCTAATGATGTGATCCCATTAATCAAATGACAACTCATGTCTATGGTTAGGAAACATAACCATCATTGATTCAACAAAGCTAGTCGAATAGAGGCATACTAGTGACATTTTGTTTGTCTATGTATTCACACATGTACAAAGTTTCCGGTTAATACAGTTCTAGCATGAACAGTAAACATTTATTATGATATAAGGAAATATAAATAATAACTTTATTATTGCATCTAGGGCATATTTCCTTCATCTCTCTCTCTCTCTCTCTCTCTCTCTCTCTCTCTCTCTCCCTCGTGTCTATGCCCTTCTCTATCCATCTCTGTCGAGCTCCACCGAGCGACCTCATCGCCGCTTCTCGCTGTCCTCGCGGCCACCGAGCACCTCACGCCACCCCGTCGCGTCCCAGCGCTTCACATTGACACCGTGAAGCTCTGCGCCGAAGCACGAAATGTCGGATGCCCTAAGAAGTTGTCATCGTCTCCATTATCCCCCTCGGCCACCGAAGATCGCCCCCGGGATTCCGTCACCTCTGAGCCGTCCCACAGCAGGCTGAGCATTCCTACAACACCGCTGTGAGCCCCGCATCGTTTCCTCCTTCTTCCCCGGCTACGCTCGTCCTCTAACCCATCGGGTCGTCATGCTTGAGAGCTCAGCGTCGCCGTGCTCATCGTCGTCGTCGTTTGAGCTAGCCAAGATCGTGTCCGAGCACACTACCGTACCCAATGCGCTCCCAAGAGCCCAGAACAGCCCCTATCTCACCTCGTTGTGCCCTGTAGTGGTGAATCCATCGATGGCCGTATCCCGACTGCCGCACTAGTTGTCGCAGCCGGCATTTTAGGCCGTCTCTGGTGAAACTAACAATATCGGTTGACGCAGACGAGTCCCCTCGTCAAGTAGGTGGTCTCCGTCGATCGTTCGGTCCCCATAAGACGTAGTTGCCCCGGTGGCGAGCGGGCAGGGCCCAGAAGAACGCCCAGTTATTTTATAATGCGATGCAAACATTGCTTCACGCGAGCGTACGATATGGGGAGCTCCTATACGGCGCATAAAGCGCTGGGAACGGAGCGAGCGCGCACCCCCTTCGCGCCCATATGGGTCGGCTCATGTGCGGGTCGGGACGCTGCCTGTTTTTTTCCTTTCCTTTTGTTTTCTTTTTCTTTTTCTCAATAATTCAAGATATCAAAAAGTTCTAAATTTCAGTAAGTTGCTAATTTTGAATAAAACAATCATGATTTCAAAAGAAGTATTCATGATTTCAAAATGGGAATTCAAAAAAAATGTTCACGATCTTGTAAAAAAATGTTCATGAATTTAGAACATGTTCATGATTTCAAAAAATGTTCGTGACTTCAAAAATATTCATGAATTTGTTAAAAAATGTTCATGATTTCAAAATATTATTATTGAATTAAATAAATATTCATGATTCAAAAAAATGTTCATGATTTAAAAAAATTTGTTCTTGAATTCAAAAACATGTTCATTTCTAAAAATGTTGAAGATTCCAAAAAAAATGTTCCCGATTTCAAAATAAATGTTCATGAGTTTTATAAAATGTTCATGATTTGTAAAAAAATGTTCAAAATTTAGGAAAAAAATGCTTACAATTTTTTAAAAATGTTCATGATTTACAAAAAAATCTTCAAAATTTCAAAAAAATATTCATGTGTTTAAAAAATGATCATGATTAAATATAAATGTTCACGCATTTTCAAAAGAAAAACCTCAATTTTAAAAACCACATATTAAAAAAATTCATCATTAAAAAATCACGAATTTAAATGTTTTTTCAAATTGAAAAACAAGAATATAAATGATAACAAAAAGGAAAAAACTAAAAGTAAACACAAAAGGATCAAAAGAGAAAAAGAAAAATGGAGAAAAGAAAAGGAAAGAAAAAAATAAAAAAAAACAAAAAAACAGCAGCGCTTATGGCGCATAGGTTTCTGCCAAGCGCCCTCGATATGTTACTCGAAAAAACAAAGAGGCCGTCTCTGGTTGAGATGATTAGGTGGACAGTGGTATCTCGCAACCCACCAGGGTTCAAATCCTGGTGCTCGCATTATTTCTGGATTTATTTCAGAATTTCCGGCGATGCGTTTTCAGTGGGAGGAGACGTTCTCGTCGACGACGAGGCGCCTACGGTGACTTCGTAAATCTCAAGATGATATGCCGGCTCAGTCTCTCAGAGATGCTCATTGGGATAGGGTGTGCGTGTGTGCGTTTATAGGGATGAGTGTATGCGCGTGTATATGAGCGCTTGTGTCTGTACTGATGCTAAAAAAACAAAGAGGCGGGCGTACGATATATTTGCTGAAAAACAAGAAAGGCGAGCGTACGGTATAACTCGCCATAGGCGAGATATAGACGTCGCGACATCGAACATCAAGCCTAGATCTATCCCCCGCCTCCACCTAGGACCGGCTATGGCGTCCGTCGCATTAAAGCTCTCACGGTCACCGTTCGCTGGGGCAGCCGCCAATTCCGGCCGCTTCGCTCGTAGCCTGCGCGGCCGCGATCGCACTGGAGATACCACCCTAACCGCCCGGTCGGGACCGTTACTTAGATCCCAAACTCCGCCGCCGTCTCCACCAGCCCCTCGGACTTCTTCCTCCGGCGCAGCATCGCTACGATCCCCTCCGGCGAGGACCCCCATCTGCCTGTGGGCGCCGCACAAGATGACCTCGACGACGAGCTCCGCCCTGGTAATCAATCAATCTTTAATCTCCGTATTCTTTACACATCTTGGTTGTCAGCACGCATTACGGTTTTCGTTTCTGTGACAACGCAAGACCCGGACACCGTTCCCTACTTCGACGAGAAGGACCTCGTCTCGGACGAAACCCTGTGGGCTCTGTACGAGCGGTGGTGCCGCTTCCATGGAATGGCGCGCGACCACGACGAGATGACTCGGCGATTTGGTCGTTTCAAGTTCAAGGCGCGGCATGTCTACGAGTTCAACAAATCCGGTAGGAGCTACACCAAGGGGCTCACCCAGTTCTCCGATTTGGAGCCAGGGGAGTTCTTCGCCCCTCGTCGCTGTCCCAGGACTCACAGAACTGGTAGTCGTTTCTTCACCAACGACAGGGATGAGGTCACGGCGATCTGTACCGACGGGTGTCTTGAAAAATATGAGGGCCCCGTTTGGATAATCCGTAATGTTAAGGATTCCTGAAGAAACGGTTGGGTACGGAATTCATCCATATCTAATCAAATTTAAGACAAGTAATTGAGGACATTATTGATGTAATTTGCCAGCTATTTGGATGCAATGGAAATGTGCTTGGTAGATGGTAATCATGTGCTGAACCCCGAGCAGCTGAACACAAAATGCGCAATAAATTTGCCAAGAACCATAACAAATTTCAGAATTATCAATGAAGTGGAACTGGGCGGAGATGCGGGGATGGCAACTGCTGGTTTCTTCCACACTATGCATACTAAGGAAGGCACCCCTTCCAACCTTTGGGTTACCCTTATAGAGCTAGATGTTGTCGGACTTCTCCACTGTTTTCCAAACATTGATGTTGGTCGAGGTTGCTGTTGACAAAGGCAAAGCCCTCGTGGCCATTGGGGATGGTGATGATGAGGCATTCCCTCGTGCTTTGTTTCGGGTCCTAGTCATGTGCTGCTGTAGTGGATTCTGGTGTCGGCAATGGAGATGGGATGTGTGGTCATGCTTCTCGTCGTTTCACAGTGTGCTTCCGTCCTTCTCTAGTCGTCCCATCATATCTCTTCCCTGACTGTAGTTCCCTTAGATCTATTGTGCTTGCCTCCTATCGTTTGTCTATGTCCATCAGTTGGCCTTGGTCAATGGTTGTTGCCGCCTTGCTGGCCTTTGAGAGTCTAGATGCCTTTGGCTTATGGTGGTGTGGTCGTGTGTGGCGGTTTTTCCATTGGTCATTTGTCGTGGTCGTTGTCGTCTTCGTTGCCTGCGTGTGCTTCCTACTGCCCCATGGTTCACGCTTTCCCGCCCCATGGCCCTCCTCATATGGCCTAAGTGGTGGTTGGTACGACGGAATTGGGCTTGTGATCTTATGGCTTGTTGACGTCATGCCTACGCTCATGCAAATGGTGTTTGTTTAAGGCTAGTTGTAGACTCATCCCTGTGCTGCTTATCACTCTTATGCCAACTCCAACTGGCCGACGCAAATGGACGTAGTATTTGTCCATTTTTTGTTCGTTTAGGTCGACTCGACGGACATGAGCATGAAAGAACCGGTATTTTCTTTCAATAAAGTGAATCATAATAAAAATATGAGTATCAAAACTAGCTTAAAAGAGATCACTTTGGGGAAAGACTTTGGAGTAGTAGTGGTCATGTTGTGAATCACTTCAATGGTAAAATGATCATCTTCGGAGAAATGAATTTAGAGTTATAATGATCACGATTGGGGAAAGACTTTAGCGTAATGAATTGATCTATGCCAACTAAAATGTGCAGGGTTAATTATGTTTGAAACAAGTTCATTTGATTAAACCTTCATGACTCGTCAATTCATAGTGTGGAACCAGGCCTTTTTCGTACAACCAAATCTGCCTGAGTAGAAAGGCCTTGCTTCATTAATAGTTATGTCTCTTACGTGTGTCGCCAAAGAGGGATGGTTGGATGGTCAGTACTTCCTTGGTTAGGAGATTGTCGTCCAGACACTAGGGCCTGGGTTGTGAGATGTGCGTAGGAAAGTTGATGGATTATTGGATGGGAAGAGTTGTGCCACGGGGTGACAGTGACCCAATATTCTCTCTTCCAAGGGTAGCCTGCGAGAGGTCGAAGGCACGGTAAGACGGCCATGTTGTAAGTGGGATTTGTTGGACTATTATTCCATGGTGTGGATAAAGCGTACAACCTGTGTAAAGTATTTAAAAATTTATTCGGATAGCCGAGTCATCGGCAATGGGACACCATTTGCGTTAAATTACATATTTGATTAACCTCATGAACAAACTGAATTTAAAGTAATGAAAGGATGATAGGGTTTTGTATCGATCATGACATGATCAATTGAGAGGAATCGGATGATCGAGGATCATGTCGGAGTGGTCCATGAGACGTTAAATGGGAGGCTAAATTTACACACTTGTATTGTTCAAGTCTTGAGTCGTTATTTATTTCATTGTCATGTTCTTGCTTGTTTGTTTGCTTTTGGATTGTTTGTGAGCTTGGGAGTACATTCAAAGTACTCACCTGGTTTATCATGCCAGATGTAGGAGAAACCAAGTATAAGGACGTCGAGAGTGCAAACTAGGACGTGCGTCGGTAGTGTCCCTTTGGAGGAGTCCCACCATCATCACGCTTTTTGTTGTGTTATATCACTTCTGCCACCAGAACTTTTGCGATGAGTAGTTTAGAGAATAATGAGATGAGCTTAGTTGCTCCTATTGTACTACATTTCACTGCTAGAGTATTGTACCCTAACACTATTAAGGGCATGTACAATGATTCTATCTTAGCAGTGCCACGTAGGATAAATGCTGAGGTGGAGAAAAGAGAAGCCAGAAAAAGTCTTTGTCTTCTCTTATTTAAGAAATGATCCCTTAGCAACAAATCTCTCACTATATTTTTTAGGAATAACTAGTTACTATAGATAAGATTAAGAGAAAATCCATTGTACAACATATTTTTTCTATCAACTCTAAATTACGTAGCTGGATTAAGATAAGACTACCTTATCAACCACTATACATGTCCTAAGTAGTCTATTGTATCGTGGTTTTATTTGTATCAAGCTATACCGTGTTTCAGAAGGCACAGATCTCTGGGGTAGAACAAGAGGCCTCCGGTTCTCTGAATCGGGGTGCCGCAATTTTTTTGAAATTCCTACCAGTGCTACTCCACACTCACTTTCTTGCTTTCTCTAGAACTTTTAAACTATCTATACTAGAAATTCTAGGCAAAAGAACGTTCGGTGTGCGCAGGGTTTTATCACGAGGGAATGCATATCCTACCTTTAGCTCCTTTTGGTTTCGAGACTCCATACTTACCACATCCATTTTAGAATGTGCTATAATACTTCCTACACCTGGATTATCAAGCTCTTTTCTAGCATCGTTGTCGGGGCATCTCCACCATCGCCATCACTATCACCACCAACTATTTCTCTCTTCCCATGGTGATGTGTGAGTAGTCCTCCGTGGGGGCTTAGGGTATGTACTAGTAGCTATGCGATATTTTCCTCCCTTGATTATGAAAGTTTCTGATGATGACTGTGATCATGGGCTTTGTTAATGGAGTTGAATCTTATTATGCATGCCCTCATATTATCTATGTGGTGAATTGAATCTTACTCTTGTTATGAGTTTTTTTCATGTTGGATTGAATCTTTTGAGAATCATTGAGATCATGATCTATGTTTAGTATAATTCAAGGAGTAAAGACGAAAATAAAAGATGCAACTGTAAGACCTAAAGAAGATACTTCCAAGCACTCACCTTCATGACAACTTTTATTCTTTTAGACTTTGTTGGGCCTCCAAGTGTAGATTTTTGTAGGCCGACAATAAATTTCTCTCAAGTGGATGACCTACGCTTTATCAATCCATGAGAGGTGTAGGTTGAAAGTAGTCCCTCTCAAACAACCATGCAATCAAATACAATTAGTCTCTTGTGTCCCCAACTCACCCAATATGATGGTTAATTATATAAGTGCACTAGTTCGACGAAGAAATGATGATATATGTGTAATATGGATGGTAAAATTGACTTTGTGTTCTGTATAAATACGGAGAACAAGGTAACAAGTAACAAAAGTGAGTAAAACGGTGTGTCAAATGCTTGAAAACAAGGCCTAAGGTTCATACTTTAACTACAACCAACTCTCAACATTATTAACATAGTTAAACAACATCATATAACCTAAAAAAGTGCAGTAAAGAATCACTCCAAAGTTCCCTCTTTTGTTGGATCAAAGTAGGATGAGATAGCGTATGTATACCTAAACACACCCTTAAGTTTGTCTTTCTAATTATGTCCATTTAGCAACCCCAATGTCACCTTAGGAAACCCTGAAAATTATACTAAACAATCACCTCATGATCACGATCTTCTAATCTATTATGCATGGAGTTACCCCAATGTCACCACAGGTCTCCGCAAATTATACTAGACATGCATCATGATCTCAGTGATTCCCAAAAGATTCAATCTAACATAAAGAAACTCATAGCAAGAGCAAGATTCAATTCACCGTAAAGATAATATGAGGGGGATGCATCACAACATCCAACTCCATTAACAAAGCACATGATCACAATCATCATCAAAAACTTTCATAATCGAAGGTAGATAGATAGATCACATAGGTACTAGTGCATACCCTCAGCCCCGATGGAGGACTATGCACACATCACCATAAGAAGAGAGAAAGAGTTGGTAGTGATTCCTTTGACCACAAAAAAGGTTCGGTTGCATAGCGGCTACCTCCTAGGTGAAGGTAACAGCTGGACCCCCCCCCCCCGATGGATTGAGAATTTGTCAAGTTTTTCAAGTGATTCTTATTTGGTTTTCACCGGATCTTTGTCACTTCTCGGATATTTCTAACATTAATCCCTCGAAATAGAATAAAACCTTTTCCATTGTTTGGTAGGAAATGTCATATTTGGAAGGAAACCAAAGAGGATTACTGCAAATCAAACCAATTAGAGCAACTTCCATGAAGAGACTCAAGTCACCAGCCGCACTTGATCAAATGACGTCGTTCCATACGATTGCAAGTGCTAGTACGAGCAGTCCTATGGAGTGCCAACAGCTCCATCTCGTCTATACAAGACACTTTCATGAAGGGACCGAGAGGAGAAGACAACCCTAGCCGCCGCCACCACATCCAGAACAGGAGAAGAGGGGATCCGAAGCACCATTGGAGAACTTCTTAGTTTTGGTCCTTTAATCTCCATCATCATCACCCGCTTTGCTATTGTAAGAGGAATTCCAAGTTGTGAGAACAATTGTAAACCTATTCAATCTCATCTGGAGGTTAAGTTGCATCCAATATTTCCTACACATGCATATATATAGAGATAGGGCAGTAGAGTAGTAACAACATGCACATGCAAGAAAGTAAAGGAAGTAGAGGTGGGAAGATTAAGCGCAATGAAGACACGTAGATTTTTGGCGTGGTTCCAAGAGGTGGTGCTATCGTACATCCACGTTGATGGAGACTTCAACCCACGGAGGATAATGGCCGCGCGAGTCCACGAAGGGCTCCACCCATGAAGGATCCACGAAGAAGTGACCTTGTCTATTCCACCATGGCTTACACCCACGAAGGACTAGCGTCACTCGGGGTAGATATTCACGAAGTAGGCAATCTCCTTGCCCCTTACAAACTCCTTGGTTTAACTCCACACGATCTTGGAGGCTCCCAAGTGACACCTAACCAATCTAGGAGACACCACTCTCCAAAAGGTAATAGATGTTATGGATAATGAACTCCTTGCTCTTGTGCTTCAAAAGATAGTCTCCTCAACACTCAATCACTCTCTCACAGGTTTGGCTTGGGGTAGGAGAAGTATTGGAGTGGAAAGCAAATTGGGGAGCCTAGAAATCAAGGTTCAAATGGTTCGATTGGAATGCCTTGATATCAACACAAGTGTAGGTGGTTCTCTCTTAGAAAATGGATGTAGGAAGTGTAGTTTCGTCTTGATTACTCTCTCTAAGAGCGAGTGGTGGTGGAGGGGTAAATATAGCCATCACTAAAGATCTAGCCGTTACAAACTTTATACACAACTCGGTGACACCAAAAGTAAATTTCGGTGGGAATGAACAGTGCAAAAGATTCAAACGTTAGATGTTTCAGTGAGACCAGATGAATCCACTCGGTGAGACTGATATGTGATAACCTAAGAAGATTCCTCATCTCTGTAATTCCAATCGGTTTATCTCGGTGATTCTGAAATGAAGTCGATGGGTTACAGAAACTTGCTTGTTGCACTTTGGTGGGACCGAATGCCATCTCGGTTGTATTGAGTTTCTAGGGTTTAGCTTATGGTACTGTCTTGAGTATCTTGGTAGGTCCGGATACGAGAAATTCGGTGGGACCGAGTTTGGACTTAGGGTTTTGGGCAGTTGGGAATGTGGGAAAGTGGTTGAGGGTTTTGGAGCAATATCTTCAAGCACTTGAGCAAAGGACTCATGATCAAAACATCATCCCCTTTTAATAGTATTAGCTTTCATGTGGTCTCAATGTGATCTTTGATCACTTAACCAAAAAAGTAGAGTATTAAAGCTTTTGAGGGATCCACAATCACATGTCCTTGCCATGCCATCATTGAACTTTCTTGAAATATACTAGATGAAAGTGTTAGTCTGACAACATGTATGTTGACATGAATTGCCAAAACCATCAAGGGAGAAAATGTGCTTTCACATTCCCAAAAGATTCAATCCAACATACAGAAAATCATAGCAAGAGCAAGATTAAATTCACCACAAAGATAATTTGAGGGGGATACATTACAATTAGACTCCATTAACAAAGCCCATGATTGCAATCATCATAAAAGAATCATAATCAAGGTAGATGGAAAGATCACATCGGTACTAGTGCATACCCTTAGCCCCGAGGGAGGGCTACTCACACATCACCAAAAGAAGAGAGAAAGAGTTGTTGGTGATCACTTTGACCACAACAAAGTTTGGTTGCATAGCGGCTACCTCCTAGGTGAAGGTAAGAGTTGGGCTCCCCCGCCCCCACATCAGTGACTGATGATGACGAGGTTAATGTTGCGACGACCGGCAATGGTGAGGCTAGGCGACTGAGGGAGTCCTGGATTACAGGGTCCTCGGATGTCCGGGTTATGTGATGTGGGCCGGACTGATGGGCCGTGAAGATGCAAGACAAAAGACTTTCCCCCATGTCCGGATGGGACTCTCCTTGGTGTGGAAGGCAAGCTTGGCGTGCGGATATGAAGATTCCTTTCTCTGTAAACCGACTTTGTACAACCCTAGCCCCCTCCGGTGTCTATATAAACCGGAGGGTTTAGTCGGTAGAGGCAATCATAATCAGACGGGCTAGACATCTAGGGTTTAGCCATTACGATCTCGAGGTAGATCAACTCTTGTAACCCCTATGCTCATCAAAGTCAATCAAGTAGGAAGTAGGGTATTACCTCCATTAAGAGGGCCCGAACCTGGGTAAACATTGTGTCCCCTGCCTCCTGTTACCCTTGATCCTTAGACGCACAGTTCGGGACCCCCTACCCGAGATCTGCCGGTTTTGACACCGACATTGGTGCTTTCATTGTGAGTTCCACCGCGTCGTCGTCGAAAGGCTCGATGGCTCCATCAATCATCTACAACAATGCTGTCATGAAGGAGATTTTTCTCCCTGGCCAGATCTTTGTATTCGGTGGCTTCGCACTGCGTGCCAACTCGGTTGGCCACCTAGAGCAGATCAACAGCTACACCCCTGGTCACCAGATCAGTTTTGGAAATCTGAACTATGTCGCTGATATCCGAGGAGACTTGATCTTCCAAGGGTTCGCCGCCCCAACCACCACTTCGGCCTTAGATCCGGAGCGCGTCACCAGGTCTAAAGACGGGAGTCTAGAGCCCGCCGGACTCTCTGCAGCTATATAGCTCAACACTTGAGAACCGGAGAGAATAGCGTCTCCGGCGGTCATCACAAAGCCGAACTCTTCTCCGGACACTAGCTCCGAAACCTCGAAGTCCGCATCATGCAGGCTCAGCTAGGAAACTTCTGTCCCCGTCCAAACCTCGCACTTAAATGAGGCTCTGGACTTAATGCGATCCCTCGCCTTCACAGAGGAACCGCTTTCTAATTGCGCCTAGCCCGGACTAGGGGCTGAAAATAGGGAATTTTACTTCCCACCCACCACCCACTTCATAGCCACTGTCGAGGATCCAACTGACATGCTCGATTATGCCTCAGAAGACATCAACGGTATGGACGACGATGCCAGAGAGGAGCAGGCCCAAAACCTGCCGTTCACCGGACGCTGGACGGCCACTTC
The DNA here is from genome assembly GCF_018294505.1 of Triticum aestivum. Classification (NCBI taxonomy): domain Eukaryota; kingdom Viridiplantae; phylum Streptophyta; class Magnoliopsida; order Poales; family Poaceae; genus Triticum; species Triticum aestivum. The sequence goes on along the minus strand of NC_057806.1, from coordinate 93,357,817 downwards.
CTTATATGACGTGTACATGGTGGACACACCTAGAGAAGGCGACGACAATGATGAGAAGGATCCAGTCGAGGACGAACCTTCTGAGTAACCACCAAAGCATCGACATCAGCGGCGCCGCTCTAAATCGTGTCATGGAAAAGACAACAATACCGGCACCGGAGACAATGATACTCCGGAGAACACCGAAGACCAAGAAGACCCCATCGAACCAACATCCGAACAGGATGATCGGGAGGATGGGCAAGTTGACCCTGACGTGCAGGCAGGGAACGTAGACTCGAAGGATAGTAACTATCTACCACTCTCCGAGGACAACGTGAGCCTTGGCGGCGAAGATTTTATCGTGCCGGAGGAACCCCTCGAACAAGAGCGCTTTAAGTGTCGGCTAATAGCCAATGCAAGAAGCCTAAGGAAGAAGCAGCAATAGCTTCAAGCTGACCAAGATCTGCTCAACGATAGATGGACTAATGTCCTGGCAGCCGAAGAATACGGCCTCGAGCGCCCAACAAAGAGTTACCCAAAGCGTAAGATGCTACCTCAATTCGACGATGAGGCGCTGGAGCCCATACCACCCGCACGTAACGCGGCTAATGGACCTGACCGACCACCACGCAGCCAGGACAGAGTGACCACTCAAGCCGAACACCAGCCCGCCTTGCCTCGCCATAGAGGCAGAGAAACAACGGCCCCAAGATACACCTATGACCTACGACAGGACCTGGACAGTAGAGCTGGTCTGACAAGATCAATCTACAGATCTAGGGGGCGTGCTCCAACGTGCGAGGACGACCATTAGACTTGCATAACAGACACAACCTCACACGGCCGAATGCCGCATACGGCCTCCGTCTAAACTACGCCGTGATGTCGCCCGGTATAGAGGCGCCGCACACCCCCTATGCTTCACCGATGAGGTAATGGAGCACCAGTTCCTAGAAGGGTTTAAACCCGTAAACATTGAATCATACGACGGCACAACAGATCCCGTAGTATGGATTGAAGATTTTCTTCTCCACATTCACATGCCTCGCGGTGACGATCTACACGCCATCAAATACCTTCCCCTCAAACTTAAGGGACCAGCACGACACTGGCTGAACAGTCTACCAGAAAACTCTATTGGTAGCTGGGAAGACCTGGAGGACACATTCAGAGACAACTTCCAAGGTACCTATGTTCAGCCCCCAGACGCCGATGACCTCAGTCACATAATCCAGCAACCCGGGGAATCGGCCCGACAGCTCTGGACCGGGTTCCTAATTAAAAAGAACCAGATTGTGGATTGTCCGGACACTGAAGCCCTCACGGCCTTCAAGCATAGCGTCCGAGACGAGTGGCTCGCCCGACACCTCGGCCAAGAAAAGCCGAAGTCCATGGCAGCCCTCACCGCACTTATGACCCGTTTTTGCACGGGAGAGGATAGTTGGCTTGCTGGCAGAAGCAATAGCACCAGCAACTCTAGCACCTCCGAAACTAGGGACGGCAACGGCAAACCATGACGCGACAAGCACAAGCGTAGAAGCAATAATGAAGGAACCCAAGACATAGTGGTCAACGCCGGATTCAGTGGCTCCAAACCCGGTCAACGGAAGAAACCATTCAAGGCAAGCAGGGATGGCCCATCCAATTTAGACAGAATACTTGATCGGCCTTGCCAGATTCATGGCACCCCCGATAAACCCGCCAATCATACCAACAGAAATTGTTGGGTCTTTAAACAAGCCGGCAAACTTAACGCCTAACATAAGGGAAAAGGGTCGCCAAGAGACGACGATGACCAAGAGCCTCGTCAACCGAACACAGGGGGACAGAAGCAATTTCCCCACGAGGTAAAAATAGTGAATATGATATATGTCACACATATCCCTAAGAGGGAGCACAAGTGCGCACAAGTGCGCACTACGGGACGTCTATGCCATAGAGCCGGTCACCCCAAAATTCAACCCATGGTCGGCTTGCCCGATCACCTTCGATCGAAAGGACCACCCAACCAGTATCCGTCAGAGAGGTTCGGCAGCACTGGTCCTTGGTCCAATCATCGACGGATTCCACCTCACGCGAGTCCTCATGGATGGCGGCAGCGGTCTCAATCTACTTTATCAAGACACTGTCCGCAAAATGGGCGTTGATCTGTCAAGAATCAAGCCCACTACAACTACCTTCAAAGGAGTAATACATGGTGTAGAGGCCCGCTACACGGGCTCAATCACGCTAGAAGTTGCCTTCGGTTCGCCGGACAACTTTTGAAGCGAAGACTTGACCTTCGACATCGTCCCCTTCCGCAGTGGCTATCACGCACTGCTCGGATGAACCGCTTTCGCCTGCTTTAATGCGGTCCCACACTACGCGTATTTGAAGCTCAAGATGCCCAGCCCATGAGGCATCATTACAATCAATGGAAACATGGAGCGCTCCCTCTGTACTGAGGAGCACACAGCGGCCAGTGCGGCCGAAGCACAAAGCGGCCTTGTCAAGCTACACACCTCATCGGCTATTAAGCCACTGGACTTTATTGCGCAAGGTCGATCAGTTCTGAATACTGGCATCCCGGCAATTCCAAGGCTGGATTAGCGGTTCCGCCTCCGTCGATCGCCATGTACATCAGCGAAATTCATACCGCGCGTGCACAATTATGCACTCAAAATACCTTAGGCATTGACGGAGGCAATATCCAGACAGGCCTATAGCACGGTTCAACCTTATACGGCCTCCCCCCTTCTTTAAATGATTCTTTCTTCCTTTTTCATCGCAGGTAAATCAAAATCTACTCACCCTACGGACTCACAAGGACTCTCTCTGAGCCCGGTTCCGTCTAAATGGCCGAAGACTGTTCCTCTCAGGGAATCTTTCTTACTTGGGCGAAAGCGGCGCAGACGTGCGGCAGGAAGGTGCAAAGGATTTTGCAGACCACAACTTCATTCAAGAACCTGTATAGAGATTTTCCCTTAGCCCTAAACCCCCGGCATGTAAAATGGCCTTGGTGGTTACAATACCTTCTGTAAGATCACGTTTAACGAATCAACCAGATTACAGTGAACCAAATTCTTATTCGGTATCGTCTTTATAGACTGTATTCCATCCGTTCAGCTGTCTCACGTGCACACCTCGGCACAAAATTGCCAGGGGCTCTATAGGGCCACATATGTGTTTCCAAAGAAAAGTCCAAACAACTTTATAGCAGAATTCGGCGTCCTGAGCTCGGCATTATATGCATCGGCTCCGAATCATGTCTTTGGTCAATAGTTGGGTTGTCCGGCTCCTGTGTTTGCTACCTTATGTTCCGTCTGATCGGCTAGGGTAGTAAAGGGAGAACTACTGCGATTGTGTTTCGGGTTCGCCCGGTTAAGCACCTCAGTAGAGAATGCCGAAAACTGACTGTCATGATGTGGCTAGAGCTAGTCAGCCACTCGGCGACTTATTACAATCCTTAGCAATTTTTTTGTATTACATGAAGGACTGTTTTCCGGTCACATATGTAACGCATCCGCATCAGGGTAGCCGCGTACATACCAGGGGCTACTGTATAGACCCATTGTTAAACTCCTATAGCTAAGTGAGAGCAACAAAACTAAATAATCTGATTGCCTGGTTTGCCGCACTGACACCTCCTTCAGGGATCAAGACGTTGGGTTAAGTGTAGTCATGTGCAATACCGAACACCCTAGTGGTATCTACGTGGGGGTTGAAGCCGACGACTGGGAACTCTCAGATATAATAAACGACCACAAAGGAGGATAAAACTTTTTCAAGGAATAAATATATTACAAAAGACTTAGTTCATAATACAAACCCCCCAGACAGTTCAGACTCGTTTATTCGAACACTACGTCCTTATAGCATTGGCCCTCTACAAGGAGGACACCTTTTAGCATGTCCTCAAAATAGCACTCAGGTGTGCGGTGGGCCTTGCTTTCGGGAGGACCCTCAACTGCTGTAACGCCCGAGACCGATGCGCCAGGTGTCTTCCAGTTACTCGCTATTGTTGCCTTGTCATTCATTTGCGTGTTGCATCTTTGCCATGTCATAATGTGCATTGCATCATCATGTGTTCAAAACTTGCATCCGTTCGGGTTCCCCCAGTTCCATCCGTTGTCCGTTCTGAGCCCAGACACACTTGCACGCGCCCGCGGCACCTCCGAAATATTAGTTTATAAGTGGCCAGAAAATGTTCTCGGAATGGGTTGAATGTTGGTGTGCGGTCTTATTATAGTGTAGGTAGGCTGCCTGCCAAGTTTCATCGCATTCGGAGTCCGTTTGAAGCCCCAACGGATAACTATAGCGGCAGTATAACCGGTCATATGGCGGACGTTTCCGGTATCCGGAAACATGTGCCGGGCTACCCATCTTCCTCTCTTCTCAGCCCACTAGTCCACTTACACAACACATCATCAGCCCACCTGCAGCCCGCCTACAATCCCCTCCCCTCTAGACCATCAAATCTCGATCGAAGGGTCCGGAAACCCCACAAATCCCCTCAAACCCTAGCCCCTACCCTATTTAAGCTCACCCACATGCCATTTTTGGCCTTCTCCTTCCCCCCTTGAAATCCATGCCCCCCAATCATCTTCCAGCCGCCTCCCACCTCCTCTCCTCGAATTTCATGCGTGCCCGCTCCCCCGCCGCCACTTGTCGCCGCCCCAATCGTCGCGCCGCCACCAGAAACTACCTGCGCCGCCCACCTGCCCAATCCCGCTAGGCCACATGTCCCTCCTGGCTCCCCGCGCCGCCGTGGCCCTCCCAGGCCCGGGGCAAGCCTGCGGAGCCCATCGGGGCTGGTCCCGACCCTGCGCGCCGCCGCCTTCGATCCAGATCGGGAGAGACCTGATCTCTTCTCCCTCACGCCCCGCCGTCCGCCACCGGCGACCAAGGCCGCCGGAGCACACCCGCCGTCCACCTCCTCCACCACCCAGGTCATGTCATCCCTGCCGTCTGCCTCCTCTTCTCTTCCTTCTCCTCACCCACGTCTTCCTCTTACCCCACCGAACCCGTCCTCTCGCAGGTATCCGCCACCGCCGCCATGGGAGTTCGCCGGAGCCGGAGCTCCCTCGGCGCCGCCCTTGCCTACCGCCGCTGGATCCGCCCGGAAGCGGAGCCGCTGCCTCCGGATTCATCGCCCTCCGCCGCCTCGTGACTGTCCCCGACCTCGTCTCCGGCCATCCCGCGCCCCTGGACCTTGCCGGAGCTGCGCTAGGTCGCCGTCGTCGTCCTGCTTCGAGGAGAACGCCGGCACCGCGCCCCTCGTCGATCGCACATGCCTGACCTGCCTCCCTTTCACTAGATCCGGCCCAGCCGCTCCTCTGTTTTCGGCCCAGCACCAAGCCCAAGCCGGCCTCCCCAACCCGCAGCACCGACTCGGCCTTGGCCCATGGTGAGAGCACACCCCTGTGCCCCTCCTCTGTTTTCCTCCTGTTGGGCCAACTTGTTTCAGCCCGATCGTGTTTTTTTCTGTCCAGCGAATTTTGCTAATAATCCTGAGACAGCAGTTTTGCAGAATAGCCCCTAAACATCATGCATATCATAACTCACCAACCGTGCATCAGATCTAAATAAATTATATATGCAACTTGCTTAGATTTTAGTCTAGTTTCATAATATGCAACTTTCATGCATGCTAAAAATGTTGTTTGTTTAAATTTTCCTATTGCCATGCTAAAATGTTTTAATTCATAACTAAATAACCGTAGCTTGGTTTTAAATAAACTTTATATGTAAATGGGGTGGAAAAATGCCTAGTTTAACATGGTGGGAGTACTTTGCATGTTTAACAACTCTATAATTGTGCTTAGTACAGAACAGTACCAAATTCATAATATGCATATGAGGATTTTCCGGACTTGTTGCTTGTTGTTTCGGCCTCATTTAAACTTGCCTAGATATGTAGTTTTATTATGTTTCACCTCTTTCCATGTTAATAACATTTCATATTGTTGGGTACATAATGAGAGAGAACTAAATAAGTCATGTGGTGTTTCGTCAATATGCATCTCGTTGCATATTGAGCTCCACTTAATTTGTAGTATTGTTTGTGCACTTTGCCATGCCATGCCTCATTAAGCCGGACATGCATCATACTTGGTTGTGCATCATGCCATGCTTATGTGATGGTTGTTTACTATGTTGTTTGCGTCTTTCCGGTGTTGCTTCTTCAGGTTAGTTCCAATAACGTCGCGTTTGTGAGGATCCGTTCGACTACGTCCGTTTATCTTCTTCATGGACTCATTCTTCTTCTTTGCGGGATCTCAGGCAAGATGACCATACCATCGAAATCACTTCTATGTTTGCTTTCTAGTTGTTCGTTCTATTGCTATGTCACGCTACCTACCACTTGTTATATCATGCCTCCCATATTGCCATGTCAAGCCTTTAACCCACCTTCCTAGCAAAACGTTGTTTGGCTATGTTACCGCTTTGCTCAGCCCCTCTTATAGCGTTGCTAGTTGCGGGTGAAGTTGAAGTTTGTTCAATGTTGGAACATGGATATGTTGGGATATCACAATATCTCTTATTTAATTAATGCATCTATATACTTGGTAAAGGGTGGAAGGCTCGGCCTTATGCCTGGTGTTTTTTTCAACCTTTGCCGCCGTAGTTTTCGTCATACCGGTGTTATGTTCCTTGATTTTGTGTTCCTAACGCGGCTGGGTGTTATGGGAACCCCTTGACAGTTCGCTTTGAATAAAACTCCTCCAGCAAGGCCCAACCTTGGTTTTACATTTGCCTAACAACCTATTACCCTTCCCTTGGGTCGGCCAACCCGAGGGTCATCTTTATTTAAACCCCCCGGGCCAGTGCTTCTCTAAGTGTTGGTCCGAACCGAGCCGCCTGCGGGGCCACCTCGGGGAAACTTGAGGGCTGGTTTTACTCGTAGCCTGTCTCATCTGGTGTTGCCCTGAGAACGAGATACGTGCGACTCCTATCGGGATTGTCAGCACATCGGGTTGCTTTGCTGGTCTTGTTTTACCATTGTCAAAATGTCTTGTAACCGGGATTCCGAGACTGATCGGGTCTTCCCGGGAGAAGGAATATCCTTCGTTGACCGTGAGGGCTTGTGATGGGCTAAGTTCGGACACCCCTGCAGGGTTTGAACTTTCAAAAGCCGTGCCCGCGGTTATGTGGCAGATGGGAATTTGTTAATGTCCGGTTGTAGAGAACTTGAAACTTAACTTAATTAAAATGCATCAACCGCATGTGTAGCCGTGACGGTCTCTTTTCGGCGGAGTCCGGGAAGTGAACACGGTCTTGTGTTATGCTTGAACTTAAGTAGTTTCAGGATCACTTCTTGATCACTTCTAGCTTCTCGACCGTGCATTGCTTCTCTTCTCGCTCTCATTTGCGTAGGTTAGTCACCATATAAGCTAGTGCTTGCTGCAGCTCCACCTCACTACCCTTTCCTACCCTTAAGCTTAAATAGTCTTGATCTCGCGTGTGTGAGATTGCTGAGTCCTCGTGACTCACAGATACTTCCAAACAGTTGCAGGTGCCGCTGATACCATTGCAGGTGACGCAACCCAGCTCAAGTGGGAGCTCAATGAAGATCTTGATTGTTGTTTTGTGTCTTTTCCGGTTGATCAGTAGTGGAGCCCAGTTGGGATGATCGGGGATCTAGCATTTGGGGTTGTCTTCTTTTATTTTGGTTCTGTAGTCGGACCTTGTTTGTATTCCGGTTGATGTATGTTTGACTATGTTATTTGTGTGAAGTGGCGATTGTAAGCCAACTCTTTATCCCTTTCTTATTCAGTACATGGGATTGTGTGAAGATTACCCCTCTTGCGACAAAACTACCATGTGGCTATGCCTCTAAGTCGTGCCCCGACACGTGGGAGATATAGCCGCATCGTGGGTGTTACAAGTTGGTAATTAGAGCCATCCCCAACTTAGGAGCCCCCTGCTTGATCGAATCGCTGACGTTGTTGAGTCTAGAACAAAATGTTTTGAGTCTTAGGATTATATATATCGGAGAGTAGGATTCTTTTTACTCCTTAGTCCCTTCGTCGCTCTGGTGAGGCCTCATGACGTAGAGTTTTGACTCTTCTCTCCTCAAATTTCACAATTGTTTTAGGATCACACGGGTATCTTGGAATCGTTCCGATGGTTTTGTGACGAGAACATTGTTCTTGGTGCCTCCTGACATTTAGGGGTTGTGACAGTTTCCCGGAGAGTTGAGCTCCGAGGTGTTGTCGTCACAATTTTATCGTTGCAGGTCTAGAATACCTGAGTTCGCCGACATCGAAAATCTCTTTTATGCAGTTGTTGGTGAGATAACCTCGACGCCACCTAGTACTGGGGAGGGAGTTCGGGAGTATTTCCATAACTCGTATAACAGATGCTTTTCGAAGGTTGAGGTACACGATTTCCGAAGGTTTCTTGGTTATGTGTTGAAGGATGGACACAGCTGGATGTAGGAATTGTTAGTTTGGGTGAGATATGATGCTTCCCTTGTATCCCCAACACCTGATTGCATAAACAGAAAGTTTCGGGAGTTTATAAGTGAGAATTCAAGTAGCTCCTAGGATATCTTTCCGACAGATGCATGATATGAGATTGGGGTTCGACGTCTAGTGGTCCACCTATCCACAGTTGGTTTTACAGTGGTCTCGTTGTGTCTTAAAGAGTCCTTGGCTATGCTGACTCGGGGACGCTTCGTATGTCATGTGCACTGCCTTGTACATGATGGTGCTGTACGATTGAGCTCGTGTGGGCCCCACCATGAAAATTTCGGACGAAATCTATCATATGTTTGTTCCGGCTTATTCTGCAAGCCAATCCTTTGTTTTGTTTTGAGTTGTGGTATTCGAGTTGCTTCAGTACCAAGTGTTGATTCCATACCTTCCCTAAGTGGTGTTCTCATACTTCTATGTGAATACCAATCCTTCTTGATCATTGAGATTGTCTTTTCAATTCTTTCCAACCGTGTTTGTTTCATCCGTCCCCAAGTTCCTTTTGTTTTCCCGCCCACCCACCCCTTTTTCTTCAAGGACTCAGATTTCTTAATCAAGTATCCATCTTATTGATGTGAAGTCTCTTCATTCTTTTCTTCTATGTTCTTACCCGGTGGTTCTCATGAAGATGCTCTACAAGTTCATCATTCTTCGTTCTTTTCCTTCTCCGGTGGATTCAATGCAAGCTTTCGGTGTTGATCATATCTTTTTCATTGGTTCACATGCTTTCCATGTTGGAAGTCCTTACCGAAGACTCTCTTATTTATTCACCTCTCGCTATTCAATTGTTTCGGAGTGCTGAAGACATCTCAGAAGACTCACGTTTCCATTGCTAATTCGTTGAAGATATCTCGAGGTTGTTATCTCTTTCGAGCCATTTAATTCAACAGGTGCAATCTCTCTTTCAAATCGTTCAATGGTGTATATTTCGAGTGGGCCCTAACCCACAGGTTTTTCCCAGGATCTTACCTGACTCTTCTATTTTCCCGGAGTTACTCTCAAATTATTTTCCAAGTTTGACGTAAGCAGTCAAATGCTTTCTCCAAGATCTTTCATATTATTCATCGTTGGTTCAACCTTTCTAATTGTCATTCCGGAGTGCCTCAAAAATTCTTGATGGTGTTTCTCGTCGTCATTCTTGGAGTTTGAAGACCAAAGAAGAGTTTTCCTCCAAATCTTATCCGTTCTCTCAAAGACTCGTGATTCTAGCTTGATGCCATCCTCTCATAACTGTTTTCGATTGTGAAAAATTCTTTTCACCCATCCGGAGCAATTCAGGAGTCTTTTCAGTTTGTTTCTCAAGAGCCCATCATCTCAGAATTATTCATTCCATCCTTCAGCTCTCGTTCTCCAAATCTTAAGCGTGCATCATTCAAATATCCTCTAATCAGTTCATGATCTCTTCGTTCTCATGTATCTAAATCCCAGCAAGTATCTTCATTCGTTTTCCAATTCTTCCCGGTGAATTGTGCCTTTGCTACTTTCATTTTCAATTCTTACGGTGGTTCATTCAAGACTTCTTTTCCTTCGTTATCATATTAATTCATTCGTTGTTTCCAAACACCACCAGGGATCCATTAAGACCTTCCCAAGTTTGCACCATATCAATCTTAATCCGTTCTACGAGAATAAGTAGTAGGCCAAATCCGTTGCTTTTCATCAATCTAAATTGGTAAAGGATAAGCATAATGTAATTCTTATTCTTGTTTCATCGAGTGAATTCAATTCCTTATTCCGGAGGTTCATCAAATTCTTGGTTTCAATTGTTTCATCTTTACTTTTCCCGGAGTTCCAAGATCTCCCAGTTATATCACCACGAAGATTCGTCTAAATCATTGCAAGGATTCACCTTGTGTTTTCAACTTCTCTTTCTTTTTATCATCCTTTTATTACCAAAGTTCTTCATGGAGGCTCTACATGGTTGTTCATAAAGGATTCATTTCATTCTTCAATTGTTCTTCAAGATTTCTCTCGAAGTTTTGATCTGCCAAGCTATACTCAAAATTTAACATGGTGCTCAACACATGTCTTGTTTTGAGGAGTTCAAGCATTCTTCATCTTGCATTCCAAAGTGCAATTCTTTCTATCTTATCTTTTGAAGTGGTGTTATGTCATTTTGACATTTCCCTTCGTGTTTCATGATTCACAAGTTATCAACAATGAGGTATTTTAAGTCCATTAATCTCTTCGTTGGAGTTATATTGTGTCATATTTTACCTTAAGCCTTCCCAAAGGATTGTGGCTATTTAAGGTGTTTATAAATGACCCAAGTTCTTCATTTACCCTCCCGGTGAAATAAGCTTCTCATCTCCTTGTTGATGTCAATTCAATCTGTTGTTTCCGCTAGTGGCAGAATTTCACCTCAAATTTCGAGATGTTTTACATAAGCCCACAACAAGCTTACTCTTTTCGTTGTTGATTTTTCCAACAACTCCGTTTTAACCTTCTTGGAAGAGTGCTTTCCAAGCTCATTTGTGGCAGAAGTTGGCATTTTCTTCTCCATTCTGTTATTCCATCATCTTGTCTTGCCAAGATCATGTTCTTTACTCGCGTGTCCATTCAACCAGAGTGTCGTGTCCTCTTTTCAAGTATCCTCTCATCTTGTTAAGATCATGTTCAATTCCTCCCATTTACAGTCGGAGTGATGTACAAATTATATCATTCTTATTCTTTCTCTATCTTGTTTTAACTAGAGTGTTGTGTCTATCATTTCTCTTCTAACCGGAGTCTCATCAAAGTGCTTTCATCTTGTCAAGTTCATATTCTATGCCTTCCTTTTCCAACCTAAGTGTTGTCGTAATTGATCTTTATCATTCGTTGTGCATCTCGTTTCAACCGGAGAGCTTGCTTTCACTTCTTGTCCATTGCAACCCTTTTCTTATGCCTTTCAACCTACAAGTTTCTCGTAATGTTCCTTGTTCCTCTTTTCTAATGGAGTGTTTTCAACTTCGTTCATCTTCATTGTATTCTTTCTTTCAATTTGTTCAACCTCGCAAGGTCCTTTGGTTTCACTCATTTGTCAAAGAAGCAGCTTAGTTTTACTTCTTCTCTTCCTCTTTCGTTTTCTCTCCGGTGTCCCGAGATCCTCTTGTAGTGGTGGAGTGTTGTAACGCCCCGAGACCGATGCGTCGGGTGTCTTCCAATTATTCGCTGTTGTTGCCTTGTCATTCGTTTGCGTGTTGCATCTTTTCCATGTCATCATGTGCATTGCATCATCATGTGTTCAAAACTTGCATCCGTTCGGGTTCCCCCAGTTCCGTCCGTTGTCCGTTGTGAGCCCAGACACACTTGCAGGCGCCCGCGGCACCTCCAAAATATTAGTTTATAAGTGGCCGGAAATTGTTCTCGGAATGGGTTGAATGTTGTCGTGCGGTCTTATTATAGTGTAGGTAGGCCGCCTGCCAAGTTTCATCGCATTCGGAGTCCGTTTGACGCCCCAACGGATAACTATAGCGGTAGTATAGCCGGTCATACGGCGGACGTTTCCGGTATCCAAAAACATGTGTCGGGCTGCCCATCAGCCTCTCTTCTCAGCCCACTAGTCCACTTGCACAACCCATCATCAGCCCACCTGCAGCCCGCCTACACTCCCCTTCGCTCCGGACCGTCGGATCTCGATCGGAGGGTCCGGAAACCCCACAAATCCCCTCAAACCCTAGCCCCTACCCTATTTAAGCTCACCCACATGCCATTTTTGGCCTTCTCCTTCCCCCCCTCGAAATCCGTGCCCCAATCATCTTCCAACCGGCTCCCACCTCCTCGCCTCGAAAAATTTCATGCGTGCCCACTCCCCCGCCGCCACTTGTCACCGCCCCAATCGCCGCGCTGCCACCAGAAACCACCAGCGCCGCCCACCTGCCCAATCCCGCTAGGCCACGCGTCCCTCCTGGCTCCCCGCATCGCCGTGGCCCGCCCAGGCCCGGGGCAAGCCCGCGGAGCCCATCGGGTCCTGTCCCTGACCCTGCGCGCCGCTGCCTTCGATCAGATCAAGAGAGCCCCGATCTCCTCTCCCTCACTCCTCGCCGTCTGCCGCTGGCGACCAAGGCCGCCGGAGCACGCCCGCCATCGACCTCCTCCGCTAGCCAGGTCATGTCGTCCCCGTCATCCGCCTCCTCCTCTCTTCCTTCTCCTCACCCATGTCTTCCTCTCACCCTGCCGAACCCGTCCCCTCGCAGGTATCCGCCACCGCCACCATGGGAGTAAGCCGGAGCCGGAGCTCCCTCGGCGCCGCCCTCACCTACCGCCGTTGGATCCACCCGGAAGCGGAGCGACTGCCTCCGGACCCGTCGCCCTCCGCCGCCTCGCGTCTGTCGCCGACCTCGTCTCCGGCCGTCCCGCGCCCCTGGACCTCGCCAGAGCTGCGCTATGTCGCCGTCGTCGTCCTGCTTCGGGGAGAAAGCCGGCACCGCGCCCCTTGTCGATCGCACGCGCCTAGCCCACCTTCCTTTCGCTAGATTCGGCCCAGCCGCTCCTCTGTTTTCGGCCCAACACCAAGCCCAAGCCGGCCTCCCCAACCCGCAGCACCGACTGGGCCTTGGCCCATGGTGAGAGCACACCCCTATGCCCTCCTTTGTTTTCCTCCTGTTGGGCTAGCTTGTTTCAGCCCGATCGTGTTTTTTTCTGTCCAGCGAATTTTGCTAATAATCCCGAGATAGCAGTTTTGCAGAATAGCCCCTAAACATCATGCATATCATAACTCACCAACCGTGCATCGGATCTAAATAAATTATATATGCAACTTGCTTAGATTTTCGTCTAGTTTCATAATATGCAACTTTCATGCATGTTAAAAATGTTTAAAATGTGGTATGTTTAAATTTTCCTATTGCCATGCTAAAATGTTTTAATTCATAACTAAATAACCGTAGCTCGGTTTTAAATAAACTTTATATGTAAATGGGGTGGAAAAATGCCTAGTTTAACATGGTGGGAGTACTTTGCATGTTTAACAACTCTAAAGTTGTGTTTACGATAGAACAGTACCAAATTCATAATATGCATATGAGGATTTTCCGGACTTGTTGCTTGTTGTTTCGGCCTCATTTAAACTTGGCTAGATAGGTAGTTTTATTATGTTTCACCTCTTGCCATGTTAATAACATTTAATATTGTTGGGTACATAACCGAGAGAGAACTAAATAAGTCATGTGGTGTTTCGTCAATATGCAACTAGTCGCATATTGAGCTCCACTTAATTTGTGTTATTGTTGTGCACTTTGCCATGCCATGCCTCATTAAGCCGGACATGCATCATACTTGGTTGTGCATCATGCCATGCTTATGTGATGGTTGTTTACTATGTTGTTTGCTTCTTTCCGGTGTTGCTTCTTTGGGTTAGTTCCAATAATGTCGTGTTTGTGTGGATCCGTTCGACTACGCTCGTTTGTCTTCTTCATGGACTCGTTCTTCTTCTTTGCGGGATCTCATGCAAGATGACCATACCCTCGAAATCACTTCTATCTTTGCTTGCTAGTTGTTCGTTCTATCACTATGTCGCGCTACCTACCACTTGTTATATCATGCCTCCCATATTGCCATGTCAAGCCTCTAACCCACCTTCCTAGCAAACCGTTGTTTGGCTATGTTACCGATTTGCTCAGCCCCTCTTATAGCGTTGCTAGTTGCAGGTGAAGTTGAAGTTTGTTCCATGTTGGAACATGGACATGCTGGGATATCAAAATATCTCTTATTGAATTAATGCATCTATATACTTGGTAAAGGGGGGAAGGCTCGGCCTTATGCCTGGTGTTTTGTTCCACTCTTGCCGCCGTAGTTTCCGTCATACCGGTGTTATGTTCCTTGATTTTGCGTTCCTAACGTGGTTGGGTGTTATGGGAATCCCTTGACAATTCGCTTTGAATAAAACTCCTCCAGCAAGGCCCAACCTTGGTTTTACATTTTCCTAACAACCTATTACCCTTCCCTTGGGTCAGCCAACCCGAGGGTCATCTTTATTGAAATCCCCCCGGGCCAGTGCTTCTCTAAGTGTTGGTCCGAACCGAGCCGCCTGCGGGGCCACCTCGGGGAAACTCGAGGGCTGGTTTTACTCTTAGCCTGTCTCATCAGGTGTTGCCCTGAGAACGAGATACGTGCGACTCCTATCGGGATTGTCGGCACATCGAGTGGCTTTGCTGGTCTTGTTTTACCATTGTCGAAATGTCCTGTAACCGGGATTCCGAGACTGATCGGGTCTTCCTGGGAGAAGGAATATCCTTCGTTGACCGTGAGAGCTTGTGATGGGCTAAGTTGGGACACCCCTGCAGGGTTTGAACTTTTGAAAGCCGTGCCCGCAGTTATGTGGCAGATGGGAATTTGTTAATGTCCGGTTGTAGAGAACTTGACACTTAACTTAATTAAAATGCATCAACCGCGTGTGTAGCCGTGATGGTCTCTTTTCAGCGGAGTCCGGGAAGTGAACACGTTCTTGTGTTATGCTTGAACGTAGGTAGTTTCAGGATCAGTTCTTGATCACTTCTAGCTTCTCGACCATGCATTGCTTCTCTTCTCACTCTCATTTGCGTATGTTAGCCACCATATAAGCTAGTGCTTGATGCAGCTCCACCTCACTACCCTTTCCTACCCTTAAGCTTAAATAGTCTTGATCTCGCGTGTGTGAGATTGCTGAGTCCTCGTGACTCAAAGATACTTCCAAACAGTTGCAGGTGCCGATGATACCAGTGTAGGTGACGCAACCCAGCTCAAGTGGGTGCTCGATGAAGCTCTTGATCGTTGTTTTGTGTCTTTTCTGGATAATCAATAGTGGAGCCCAGTTGGGACGATCGGGGATCTAGCATTTGGGGTTGTCTTCTTTTAATTTGTTTCCGTAGTCGGACCTTGTTTGTATTCCGGTTGATGTATGTTTGACTATGTTATTTTCGTGAAGTGCCATTGTAAGCCAACTCTTTATCCCTTTCTTATTCAGTACATGGGATTGTGTGAAGATTACCCCTCTTGCGACAAACCTACCATGCGGCTATGCCTCTAAGTTGTGCTCAACATGTAGGAGATATAGCCGCATCATGGGTGTTTCAACTGCCACCTTTTTGGCCTTCATCTTCACCCAGTGCATCTTGACACAGGCGAAAGCCATACGCGCTCCTTCTATATAGGACCACCTCTTGACAGCGTCAATCCGGGGCAGCACATCAACGAGACGTCGCACGAGGCCGAAGTAGCTATCCGGAATGGCTTCGGCTGGCCACAACCGGACTATGACATCCTTCATGGCCATGCTGGACATCTTATGCAGCTCCGCCCATTGTGCCATCTGGTCATTTAGCAGTAGGGGATGCTCCTACTCCACAAACTACGACCAGAAGAGCTTCTCTGTCGTGTACCCCTCCTGGGCCTGGAAGAATTGGGCGGCATCCGTAGCATTCTTCCGAAGATCCGCATACGTGTCTGGAGAACTCCATAGTCGATTAAGCAACGCATACTTCTGGTCCCCAAATTTAGCCTGTAAAAGAAAAGGCTTACCAGCCGCGATCTGACCGGCTTGACGGATTTCCTCTCATTCTACGCGGGATTCAGACCGCGCCTCCGAAGCGTCTTGAAGGGCCTTGGCGAGTTCGGTCCCCTTCGCCTTATTTTCTGTTTCCAAGGACTCGCACTTGGCGGCTGTGTCCTTGAGTTTTTGATTCATCTCGGTCACCCGTTCCTCAAAACGGCGCCGAGCGGTTTGTTCGGCCGTCAAGTCCGCATCTGCCTTATCGGCGGTTTCCTTGCTTACCCTTGCTTGCTCCGTGGCTTGAGCAAGCTCTCCCCTGAGGGTTTCCATCGCGGCGGCACCATCTGTACAAACACGCACATTGCAGCTCTTGAATTTCCAAAAAAACACGGACATAAACAGGCATACAGTAAGGTGTATCTTATACCTTGCGCCTGGTCAAGCCGCGTGTTAACAAGGACTAGGTCCCCCTCGATTCGCTCCAGTTTCCGCTTGAGTTCGGAAACTTTTGCTGACTGGGCATTCGCCGCTGACAGCGAAGCCTGTTTTTAATCCAAATAAAACAGTGTGTTACCACTTGATAATTGATTATTGGTCCTCTGCTCTCGTTTCTTTCAAAAAACCGAACAGAGTCTTAGGGGCTACTATCTATGTACAGGCATGTAGCTCACAAAAATGATCAAAAACATTACATTGCGTACCTCGAAGCTTGCTACCAGGCTGGAGAAGGCTTCATTCAGCCCGCTCTTGGCAAACTGAATCTTCTTAGACACCATACCCATCAGGATGCGGTGCTCATCTAGGATGGATGCACTTTGAAGTGCACCCGCTGTTGTGTTCGGCGCCTCCGGATTAGCAGATGTCACCGCTCCCTCTTCGCCTGCAGGGGGTTATTCACTAGACCCCGGGGCCGTGTGGGTCTCCGGAGTAGTCTGCGGCTGGGGGATGGATTGACCGGGGCCCCCGTTGCCGGTCATCATGGGGACAGTCCCCCCGGCCCTCTGGCAACCGAGGTATTACCCTCTGGCACCGTTAAATCGCCCCCCACGTCTCTTCAAGGCTCGGGGAGGGCCTGTGAGATGACATCTCAGCGTCATCCGTCGTAGGTGACGGGGAAGCTAATGGAGACGACCCGCTCTCCATCATCTCCGGTGGCAGATCCCCTGAGGACGAAGATAGTGGGGGAAGATCGCGGGCCCGACTAAAAGATAGAAATTAGAGTTATCATCACAGTTCATAGATTGAATAAGTGTGAAAAATCCCGGACCACTTACGAGAAGGCTTGGGGCTTAGTCCAGCGTCGGTGCTTCGGGACAACCTCAGCGTCTGACTCCGAGTCATCGGGGAGGGTAATTTTGTCCCTCTTGGATGCTTTGGCTTCTATGTCTTCGGAGGCCGCCCTCTTTTCTCCCTTGCGGGGAGGATCTTCTTCTTCCTCCTCCTCCTCGTCATCGTCAGCGCCCTCGTGAGAGGACTGGTGTAGGATCGAAAGTATGTCTAGAGGGGGGGGGGGTGATTAGACTACTTGACAAAATAAAAACTTAACCTTTTCCCAATTTTAGTTCTTGGCAGATTTTAGCTATTTTAGGACAAGTCAAGCAATCATCACACAATTCAAGCAAGCATGCAAAGAGTATATTGGCAGCGGAAAGTAAAGCATGCAACTTGCAAGAATGTAAAGGGAAGGGTTTGGAGAAATCAAACGCAATTGGAGACACGGATGTTTTTCCCGTGGTTCGGATAGGTGGTGCTATCCTACATCCACGTTGATGGAGACTTCAACCCACGAAGGGTAACGGTTGCGCGAGTCCACACAGGGCTCCACCCAAGGGTAACGGTTGTGTGAGTCCACACAGGGCTCCACCCACGAAGGGTCCATGAAGAAGCAACCACCCACAAAGGGTCCACGAAGAAGCAACCTTGTCTATCCCACCATGGCCATCGCCCACACAGGACTTGCCTCACTAGCGGTAGATCTTCACGAAGTAGGCGATCTCCTTGCCCTTACAAACTCCTTGGTTCAACTCCACAATCTTGTCGGAGGCTCCCAAGTGACACCTAGCCAATCTAGGAGACACCACTCTCCAAGAAGTAACAAATGGTGTGTAGGTAATGAACTCCTTGCTCTTGTGCTTCAAATGATAATCTTCCCAACACTTAACTCTCTCTCATAGGATTTGGATTTAGTGGAAAGAAGATTTGAGTGGAAAGCAACTTGGGAAGGCTAGAGATCAAGATTCATATGGTGGGAATGGAATATCTTGGTCTCAACACATGAGTAGGTGGTTCTCTCTCAGAACATATGAGTTGGAATGGTGTGTGTGTTCTGATGGCTCTCTCCTCGAATGAAGAGGAGGTGGAGGGGTATATATAGCCTCCACACAAAATCCAACCGTTACACAGTTTTCCAATCTCGGTGGGACCGAATCAATAAACTCGGTCGGACCGAAAATGTAAACCTAGTGACCGTTAGAGATTTTCGGTGGGACTGACATGCAACTCGGTAGGACCGATATGGTTAGGGTTTGGGCATAACGTAATCTCGGTGAGACCGATTACACAAACTCGGTGAGACCGAATTTGGTAATTAGCTAACCAGAGAGTTGGTCAGGCAAACTCGGTGGGACCGATTTGCTCTTTTGGTGAGACCGAAAAGTTACAAAGGGGAAACACTGAGTTTACATTGCAATCTCGGTGGGACCGATTCGCTCTTTCGGTGAGACCGAAAAGTTACGAAAGGGAAACAGAGAGTTTGCAACCCCATCTCGGTGAGATCGAGATCCTTATCGGTAGAACCGAATTGCTAGGGTTTGGCAGTGGCTTATGACAAGTGAAACTCGGTGGCGCCGGATAGGAAGAATCGGTAGGACCGAGTTTGGCTTAGGGTTTAGGTCATATGTGGATATGGGAAAGCAGTTGAGGGTTTTGGAGCATATCACTAAGCACATGAAGCAAGAGGCTCATTAAGCAACACCTCATCCCTCCTTAATAGTATTGGCTTTTCCTAAAGACTCAATGTGATCTTGGATCACTAAAATATAAAATGAAGAGTCTTGAGCTTTTGAGCTTGAGCCAATCCTTTTTCCTTAGCATTTTGAGGGTTCCACTTTCACATCCATGCCATGCCAATCATTGAGCTTTCCTGAAATAATCATCTTGGAATAGCATTAGCTCAATGAGCTATATGTTATTATGAATTACCAAAACCACCTAGGGATAGTTGCACTTTCAATCTCCCCCTTTTTGGTAATTGATGACAACATATAGATCAAAGCTTCGACAAATGATAATAAGCATGAAATATATCGTCGCTTTGAGAAGTATGTGATAAGTAAGAGCTCCCCCTAAATTTGTGCATGTTAAAAAATTTGCTTTGGACTGCAAATGCACAAGGAGTTAGAGTCATGGGTTACTCTTCCGTGTCACATACATCTTGGTGGAGCGCTTAAAGTGATAAGAATGAAATACATGCACTCATCACCAAGAATAATGAATGATCACATAAGATAGATAAGATAATAGCATTCATCAAGCATTAAGTGTAGCTTATGATCAAACACATGATCATCAATGTCTCACAAGCATAGTATCTCAAGCACTCAAAAGCAAACAAGTTTGAAAAACCACCAAATATAGCAAGAGAGAAAAGCAACACTCTCTCTCTCGAAGCCTATGATCTATACATCTTCTCCCCCTTTGGCAACAAGTTACCAAAAAGTTCCTAGAAAATGCATAGCACTAGATCGACGCTCAGGCTTGATCTTCAGGTGGTGGTGGAGTCCGGATCACTCCAAGGACGAAGGCTTCGGTAGATGCTGAAGTAGACGCTGGAGTTGGAGCTGAAGTAGATGCTGGAGCTGGTGGAACTGAGGCTGTGGCTGGTGCTGAGGTGGTGGCTCTTGTGTCAGCAACTGGCACGACAGACGACCTCGGACCTCTTGGCACTCTGGCAAAGGCATGAGTAGTAGTCCTGCCTCTCCTCTCCTGCATGTCCTCCTGGAGCTGCTCCACTGCAGACTGAACTTCCGTTACTTTGACATCCAAGTCATAGAACTTCTGTTCCATGATTCTCTCTAGGCTCTGCTGATTTTGAGTGAGGGTGGCCAGACTTTGCTCAATCCTCAGCGTGGATGCAATCAAGTAACCAAGCTGCTCTTGTTTGGTCTTCAAGAAATATTCAGATGCCTCCTCTTGAGTAGGCATCTTGGCAGCTTTCTCCTTCCTCGCCTTCTCCTTCTTTGCGTATGCTTGGGCAGATGATGGCTCGTTCTCAGTCATGACAACTTGATTGTCCTCAAAATCTGGATGGATGGGCAAATGTTCCTTGTCCAATAAGTATATGCCCGTGCCCATCTTGGAGTTGATGAGCTCCTGAATTTGAGGGGCATATCCGCAGCTCCTCTTCTGGTCTGCTGCAGTCCTCTTGATTGTTTCCACTATGAGGCTCATCACTTTGAACTTTTGGGGCACATCAAACACATGTAGCAAGTTGATAGCATGTCCTCTGATCATCTTGTGATCTCCAGACTTAGGCAATAAGGTGTGCCTTAGTATCCAATTGATCGTAGGCAGACCTGACAGAAGATAATGCACTGAGCCAAACTTGAAAGTATCAAGTGCTTCATTTGGGATCTCCTTGTACATATTGGACATTGAGTTGTGGTCCATTTTCTTCTTGGCATAGATATCCAAGTCATCATCTTGCTCCTCTGGGGCATTAATGATCTGTGCCCACTCAGCAACTGTGGATTGGTACCTTGTACCCTCAGACATCCATGTGATCCTCCCATTTGGGTAGAAGTGTGCCATGGAGTAGAACTGCATGATAAGCTTCTCGTTCCACTTTGTGAGCTTCTGCCCAACAAAGTCAACTACTCCACAAGCTATGAAGCTGTCTTGCACTCTAGGATAGTGCTCCTCATTGTGCTTGATGTATGTCCAATCAACCCATCGCATATCACAGACAATGGGCTTCTTATCTAGCAGCACTGTCTCATAAAAATCCTGCTGCTCCTTGGTGTGAAACCTGTAGTTAACTGATGTCCTTCTCCTTGAAGCATACGGGTCTGCTTCTCTGCACTTCCTTAGCCATGAATCTCTCCTGAGCTTCATATCCTCAGCCACAGGATGAGCATCGTTGTGGTCTGGGATCTTGGGCTTTAGCTTCCTTAGGACATTCTCTTCCTCTTCTTCTGCAGCTGTCTCAGGCACTGGGGCCTTGTTCTTTTCAGCAGCTGGGATGCTTCTTGTGTTCCTCTTTGGCTTTGGCTTTGGAGCTGGCTTGGCCTTGGAAGCAGCTCCCCCTTATTTTATGGCATCTCCCATTAGCTTGGGTGCCTTGGGTGCTGGTGCAGCTACTTCTTCTTCTTCTTCTTCCTCTTCCATGATGGAAGCTTTGCCAAGCACTCTAGCCACAGTCTTCTTCACACTTTCCTTTCTTTTCTTGCTCTCAGCTGCAACTGGCTCTATGGGCTTCTCAGTTGACATTCTGGCCTTTGACATTGGCTGCCTGCCTGCTGGCCTTTTGATTTTCAGGCCTGGCTTAGTGCCTTGAGCTGGCTCAACTCTCTTGGAAGTGGCCTCTTCCTCTGCCACATAGTCTTCATCTTCGGAATCTGAAGTCCTCTTCTTCCTCTGTCTCGTGGTAGCCTTTGGCAAGTTGCTAGGGGTGCTCCTGCTGCCCTCATCTGAAGAACTTGAGGGACTAGTGCCCTCACTCATCACCACTTGCTGTTCTGACAGATTCTGGCTATCGCTTTGATCAGACATGCTGCAAACTCTGACTGCTGACCCTGTGAACAGATTATAGATGAGGTAGAAAGGATGAGCATCACAAAATGCAGAGATTTTTGCAAAAGAATGATCCAAAAACTTAGTTTTAGTTTCCCACTCAAATCATCTCGGATCTACCGATTTTCAAACTCGGTGATACCGAAGCAGTTTTGGAACCTAAACTAGTGAACTCGGTTGGACCGAGTCACAGTTCGGTGGCACCGAGACTGCTAGGGTTTCATAGAGTTCCAAAATCGGTCACACCGATAAGTAATTCTCGGTCAGACCGAGTCTCACGTGTGCAATGGCATAAGCCAAATCGGTGGGACCGAGTTTTTCAACTCGGTGGGTCCGAGATGGTTTCGGTGGAAACCTAAACCTAGAATTTTCGAATCAAAGCTAATCTACGGGCATATTGACTGGATAGGAGTGTTTCAATCGTGGCAAGAATCATGAAGAACACAATGTGCTAGGAATCAGATTGGAGAATAGCACAAAGATCAATTCCATACCCTAGTTCGGCGGGGACTTGCTACGGCGGCAACGGCGGGGCAAAATTCCTGTTGACAGCGACGGAGACCAGCTACTGGAGGCGGCTGGCGGCGAGAAGATGATCCGGAGACCACGAGGGCAGAGCAGGCTATCGCGCGGGCGAAGGGGTTCGGAGAAATTTCCAAAATTTTACCCGTGACTATATATAGCCCGACCCTGTCGGTGTGACCGAGTGGAACAACTCGGTGGCACCAAGATTCATAACTGCGTGCAGTTACCGAAACTCGGTGTGACCGAAATGTTCAAATCGGTTGCACCGAGATCGAAAACCTAGATCAACTTAATGATCTCGGTAGGACCGAAAGTGGGGTATCGGTCAGACCAAGAATCATAAAGAGGTTTTGGAAGTTTAAGTCTATGATGAATCGGGGACTCCGAGCGCTCCTCATACAGAGTGGTTCGAATCTGACTTGATCAAATTTTGTGATGCAGCATGAATAGAGTTTGAGACGAGAAAAGCATAGATAGCTAGAGGAGGTTCTTAGGCATTCTTGTCCATCAACTTGGCAAAAGAAGATAAAACCAAACAATCAAAACAACAAGTGGATGTCCTCGAATGAGTAAAATATGCAACCAGCATGCTCACACGATAAGATGGCAAATGAAATATGTGACAAGGCATGCACAACCAATTCTAGCATCTATCAAGCAATTTGCGTTGACTAGGTCATCTATATATGAGTATACTGACTTAGGAGTCAAGTGAGAATACTTGATCATAGGTCATACTCATCGTTTAAGCTCAAGTGGGGTTACCACTTTTACATAAAGCATTGTTTTGTTCACATCTTTAGAGTTGCTTTAGCTCAAGTCTTAGAGTAAAGCTCCCCCTAGATGTGATATCCCCCCTAAGAGGGATGAACTAACCTTGGGTTTTGTCGATGATGACTTCATGTAGATGTTGAAGATGTGGATGCTCAATGTTGATGTAGATCACTTGGAGCTATCCATTTGAGTGAATTGCACTTTCAATACCTACATGGGTTAGTCCCACAAGGGACAAACAAGGATATCCATAGACATAGAGTGATGCACACAAAAGATGATGTCCATGAAAACTTTTAGGTTACCTTGTCCCTTGTCTTACCAACAAGAGGGTTTGTGACTCCTTGAACTAGTGCACGATGTGGAAGTTGATTGCACTTGTTCTTGCCAAAATGATAAGAGTGAGGTATGTTGGCGGAGTCACCCTCAAGAACTCTCTAGTTCTTCTTCTTTTGGATCCACATCATCTTGATGGGAATCCTTGGAGTTGTAGTCGTACTTGATGAAGTGGAACTTGAAGTAGTCTTGGGAATCCACTTTACTAAGGTCTTAGGAGCTTCTTCAAATGCATCAATTTCCTCTTGAAGCTTGTCCTTGCCTTTTTTTGCTTGTAGTCTTGTGGTGGAAGATCATCTTGAGCTTGTGTCCCCTTGAAAGAAGTATCATACTTCTCTTGTTGAGGAACAAACTTTGTCTTGGGGTATTGATCTTCTTCCCACTCAACTCCATTGGCATTGAACTTTCATTCAAAACCAACACCTTGATTCTTCCGGTGCATTCCTTGCTTGCGCACAATTTCCTCGAGTTTCTTACTCCCGGCAAGGCTTTTGTACACTCCTTTCTCTATGATTCCCTTCAATAAGCTATTTTCTTGCTCAAGTGTAACTTGGCTAAGAGAATCATTAGTAGAATCAAGAGAACTACTAGAAGCAACAATATTGGATTTAACATGATCATTGTTACTGCTAGAGGAAGAATCTTTCTTGTTCTTGTTACTAGACTTGACTTGAGGCATGTAAGTGGATAAGAGTAAACGCTTGGCAATGTAAGAAGAACTTTTCTTGCGGAGATCATCATTGATTGCTTTTAAGAACTCATGCTCTTGCTCAAGATTGAGCTTTTCAAAGCGTAATTTCTCATGAGCTCTTAAAAGTTCTTGATGATCTTCGAAGATAGTTTCATGAGCTAACTTAAGAGTGTTTAGTTCTTTAGTTAGAGCCTCAATCTTCTCCTTATCATTGTCATTCGTTTTATCTTGATTAGCATGTTTAATTGACGTTTCATCATAGTATTCATCACTAGAGTTGTCAACAAGCAAATCATCACCTAACAAGTCATCTTCATCACTATTGAAATCAACATACTCGGGGTGTGTTACCTTAGGACCTTTGGCCATGAAGCATCTTCCAATTCCTTCATTTGGTGAGTCAAATATGTCGTAGGAGTTGGTTGACACAAGTGCTAGACCGGCAACACCTTCATATTGAGTATCTTCAGAGTCGGAGTGATAACTTCTCTCGGAGTGGTTGTCGGAGTTGGAGCCAGATACCCATTCACCAACATGAGCTTGATGTCTTCGTCTTGTGTAGCTCCTTGATGATTTTCCTTCCTTTCTGAATCCTTGCTTCTCCGTGAGTATCTACGTTCACAACGATCATCTCTACTCCTTCTCTCTCTTGGTGGTGATTCTTTGCTTCTTCTTCTTGGAGAATCTTCTCTTCTCTTGTAGGGAGCCGTACACTCATTGGAATAGTGTCCGGGTCTTCCACAATTGTAGCAGTTTCGCTCTCGACTAGAAGATCTTTTGTCATTATAGGACCTTGACTTGAAGCGTCTATGTTTGCTTCTACTCTTGTAGAACTTGTTGAAGTTCTTCACCATTAAGCTCAATTCTTCATTGAAGTCTTGTTTCTCACTTGATGATGTAGGGGTTTCACATGAGGCTTTATAGGCACCACTTGATTTGTTGTGAAGTTCCTCTTTATCCTTAAGTGACATCTCGTGAGCAACAATTCTTCCAATCACCTCCGTTGGCTTGAGATCTTTGTAATTGGGCATCATTTGGATCAATGTGCACACGGTATCATATTTTCCATCCACGGCTCTTAGGATCTTTTTGATGATGAATCTATCGGTCATCTCTTCACTTCCTAAGCCGGCAATCTCATTTGTGATGAGAGCAAGCCTAGAGTACATTTCAGCGACACCTTCACCATCCTTCATCTTGAACTTGTCAAGTTGGCTTTGAAGCACATCCAACTTGGATTCCTTGACGGAGTCGGTACCTTCGTGCATATCAATCAAAGTGTCCCAAATTTCCTTCGCATTCTCAAGACGGCTGATTTTGTTGAATTCTTCGGGGCACAATCCGTTGAAGAGAATATCACAAGCTTGAGCATTGTATTTGTGGGGACCCTGACTCGCAAGTCGTGATCACCGAATGCACGTGTACAGTGATCCCAGAGATCAATGCTCACTGAACACACAGAAGCTGAATAACAAGAGTCTTACATCCATACATACCGTCTTACACAAATAGTGACCAACATGGTCAAGTCTTACATCGATAAAGCCTTAAGGGCTGAACATCAAATGAAACATAGCAGCGGATAACGTCGTCGATAAGTAGAACCCATGCCATCTGCCTTAACCCTACAGGCTTTCTGACTGGGAAAACGTCCTAGTTCGCATGATCGTCTCCAAAGAACTCATCTCCGAACTCCGGTTCTTCCATGCCTGGTCAATTAAATAACCAGTGGCAAACCAATGAGTACTTTGAATGTACTCGCAAGCAACCCATGATTTGGTTCAAGGTACGGTAATGCATGACATAGGTAAAGTTTTGCATAAAGCTAGTTTTGAGTGCAGGACATGTTCAACATCCTATAAAGCATGCATCATGAGAATTCAATTAACCATAAAAACTGGTCACAGATATCAACATAAATAGAATGGGCACCAACCCATTTATCATAAACAGAGTGGGCACCAACCCACCTCAATCGTGTCAAGTCCTTTGACTTGATCCAAGACAACACCATCATCTCACACACACCGGGTTTGAAAACAAGTGGACGTAGCCCAAGAGCGGTTACCCAACTGTCCTTGACCATGGACACGGCTATTCGAATAGTTTTACACTCTGCAGAGGTTGCACACTTTACCCACTAGATCCGGGGAACTTCCGTGTCATCCACGACCCGCGGTACCTCAAGTACCCGGGGTAAGCACCCGATCACTACCTTTCCCTAGACGACACTAACATGGAGTCCACTCGATTGGTAGTAACCCCCGTGCCGAACATTTCACATCATAAAGTTGTGGAGCCTCGCTCCCATTTTCATCACATACCACAAGCACGGGGTACCAACGGTGTGTCCGGTGCCCTGTGAAAACAGTCATGGCCGCCCTACCTGGCACGACCCCGTCGCAAGAGAGAGCACCAACTCTCCCCCGTCACTAGTAATGCGGGCTCCAAGCTAGTATCGGTCTAGGTACTCAATAATGCCCTTTCCCATATAAGGGTAGAGTGGTCGCGCATGTAAGGTTGGAATAACGGTCGCAACTCCGACCAATCCGTTTTGAAAACAACACACACCTTCCTTGGCACACCACTTCGTCATCAAGTGGTCACCCATCTCATCATCTCCCTCGGGCATAGGTGGCACCCGACGGGGTTTTCGAAAAGACTTTTGAAATCACATTGCCTCCTTCACCATGCACAAACCCACCCCATTTGCGTAGCATCTACATTTGCATCCTATCTACTCCCACCGGCATAACCCTCATAAGAAGGTAGGGCCATGCACACTGCAAGTATCAACGAGGAAGTAATCGTGGCAACCAACCCACGTGGTTCACCATCTCATCATGATTCCGATGCATCAACAATAAAGAGCTAAAAATGTCATGCATATAAAGGGGTATCATAGTCATGGTCAAAGGGCTGCTTGCCTGTTCCTCGGAGTCTTCAAGTCTTCTGGTCCTTCTCCAAGTACTCCGTCTACTTCGTCAACTAACGTCGGAAACAAACACAATGAGCAACACAACAAGGCAAGAATAAATGTGCTCTAAAAATGTGAAGTTGACTTTTATTGGATACCTCTGGTCATATGAGGAATGACCAAAGTGATTTCATTGGAAGTGGATCAATGGACATCTCCAAACATTTCAATATGATGGAATCGAGAGGTTTATGGATTTGCTAGAAGTGTACAGAAATACATTTTTTGAAAAATGAGCAAAGGCACCCATTTGACAAAGCAGGATTTTAGAAGCATCTAGGAATTGGTTTCACTGGATTTGGAGTTCAAATGAATTTCCTATGAATTTGCAAAGCTGATAAATATGAAGAAATGGCTCAATAATTTATGTGGTACAGAAAGCATCAAGAAAAATGTTCATAAACTAGGTTATGAGCTTAGATTCATCTAGGAATTGGAATCATGGCATTTGGATCAATATTGAGCTCTCTGTGATTTTCTAAAGTTTATCACAGAAATAGGAAAAATAGGATGTGATAATTATTTGTGAAGAAAAAGTATCTGGAAAAAGGTGCATGTTGCACCAACAGGTAGGTCATCATTTATGGAGTCTATAGGAATTTGAATCATCAAATTTGGACTTAGAATAAATAATCTGTGGATTTTACAAGCTGTACAGAAAAGAAAAAGGGGGAAAAGGGGTTTTACCCAGATGGGCTGGATCTGGGCGGCGGCGGCGCGCACCGGGCGAGGCTTAGCGGCAGGCGCCACTGGGCCGGCCCAGCGGCTCGGCTGCGCGGGTGTCAGGGGCGACGTCGAAGGCGCCCAGCTGGAGTACGCCTTCGCTGCGGGGACGCGGGAGCAACCGAATGCGCCTCCACCTGCCAACGTGGCCCCGTGGCTGGGCCACTGACGAGCGGGCCCCGCCTGTCAGGTTCGCCTTCGTCTTCCTCCCGCGCGCTTACCTGGCCGAGGGAGCAGAGAGCCCCGACGACGACTACCGGCGCTACGGAGCACCTCCGGCAACGCTCTAGCTATGGATGAGCTCGGCGTCGAGCGCCGCATCCATTCGTGTATGCCACGGCTGCCGGGGACGGTCGAGGCGTCGGCGGCTTGGATGCCGGCGGACGGTGGCATCGGGTGAGTTTGGGCATGGCGCTACGGTGCGTCCCCGGACGAGGGAAAGAGCGTGGGAGCTCCGCCTTGCTCAGGGGAGGCTGCTGGTGGAGAGGGGAGAGGGAGAGGAGCTCGGGCTCGGCTGAATTTAGGTGGAGGCCGGCGGCGGATCTCCGGCCATGGAGGGCTATGGAGGGCGCGAGGAGGGGAGTGGGTTGGTTCAGGGGGTTCATAGGAGGGAGAGGGAGCGAAAGGAGGCCAGAGAGAGCTCGGGGGTGCCTTTAAATAAGCGAACGGCGGGGTGCCGTGGACTCGTGCGCCGGCGAGCTCCTAGCCGTCGCTGGAGGTCACGGGGGCGCGCGTGGGTATGTCTGGGGTGTTCGTGGGGTTGGTCCAGGGCTAGAGGAGGGAAGAGAAGGAGCGGGGGAGTGTCAGGGCGCCGCGCGTGTGAGCATGCCCATTGGAGCTCTCGGGCGGCCGGCGCGCGTGTGAAAGGAGGCAGCAGGAGGGAGAAGGAGGAGGGGGCCAGCTCGGTGTCGTGTTGTGGACGTCGAGGAGCATCGACTGGCGCGAGGGGGAGGCTCGAGGTGGTCGGGAGTGCCGTGTCAACGGTCGGGAGCACGTTGACGTGCTCCAGAGCGCGCGAATGGCCGGCACCCGCAGCTTTTTGCGCGCACCCGCGCGTCCACTTGTGTCTGGTAGCTGCGGGGGGGATAAACAAAGGTGAAAGAAGCTTTGGATGCTCTGCAACATGCCAGGGGTGAGAGAGAGATGACAAAGGAAGGAAAAAGTGGATGTCCAGAGAAGAAAAATGGAGCCCTTCCCCCCTCAATCATTGCCTCTCGGGCAGGGAAGCACACCAGAGGTAGAGGGGAACTAGGAGGGGCTGTGGTAAAAAGGAGAAGTCATGGAGATTAGTGGAAGGGGTCCAAATAGTGGTTTTTGCAAAATGCCAGAAGGTGTTTGATGTTGGTTTGGGAAAGTAGATGATCCCCATAAGCCATGAGACTCCATAGGGTGATATGACACATATAATTAGGGCCTCCCACCAATTTGGAGGTCATTTGAAGAAAGTTGACAATGCAACTTTGGTAAACCCTAGAAATTAGCAGAAATGAACTTGTGTAGATTTAGTTGAGCAAATCACTTCTCCTTGATGCACCACTTGGTGTGGTGGCCTCATTTGGTCATGTGATCATGCTCACAAAAGTTGGTGTCAAGGAGAGAAAGTTGGTAATGCAAAGTTGTTCAAATAAGGTTCTGGACAGAAAGGGTTTTGGGGCACTTTGATCAAGTTAACTTGCTCTCCAACTTGTGCCATTTGGTCTAGATGAATTATTAGACCATTTGAGCAAGTCCACAAGGTTTGAGATCATTTGGACATGTTTGGCAATGTAAAGTTGCTCAAACTTCAAAATGGATAGAAATGGTTTTGAGAGGTTTTGATGATGCTATCTTGTTCTCCAAGTCATGAGACTTGGCAAGATCACCAAATATGTCATATGTGACATGATAGAATTTTCTTGGAATATTTGGAGAATATTTCCTTTGTAAATATTTCAAAAGCTTGAAATATCCAGAAAGGGTCTTTGAGGGGTTTGACCAATATTTTGAACATAACCATGTGTTGAAACTCTTATATATGGACTATATATGTCCTATGAGTCTCCCTGAATTTTGTCAAATGTTTTTGAAGCAATAAAATAATTTTTACCTATTAAAGACCATTTCTGGCCTTAAGAAAAATCCTTTAAATAAAATAGGAAAATATCTTTTAAAATTATATTTATGTGGTTTCTGGGTATCCTATATCTAATAGGAGTCAAATACATTTTTAGAAAGATTTTTACTGCCCTTAATTAAGTATTTGCAGTGCAAACCTCAATTTAGGGGGTTTTTAGAAAACTAATTTTTGAAAATACTATTTGGCCAAATTATTTTTTTCCAGAAATTATTTTTATATCCTATACACATGGCATGATCATTGGGAAAGGTTTTGGATCAAGGAGATGAAGTATAGAAGTTGGAGGGTTTACTTGATTTTTAGAGCACTTGCAAACAGCAGACAAAAATCAAATCAAGCAAAGTCCAAAACACTCAAAAGTTTTTGTCAAACCACATTTCAGCATGATCTAATGACTTAAGTGTTGTGCCATGAAAATCAGGGTGTGACAGACCTACCCCCCTTACAAGAATCTCGTCCCCGAGATTCCTAGACTAGGCGCGGAAAGGAGTACAGAATCTTGGATCTGGGGTAGTCTTCACGTCCTCATACTGCTTCTGCTACTGAGTGGTGCTCCTTGGAATCTTGAAGGACCTGGTGTTGTGGCTTCGTGCATGACGCTCTTCTTGATCCAAACTGCTAATGTGTAGCTCGCAGTAGGTTAGATTGGGCTAGGGGTCTATGGCCCGGTGGTCAATGTCCTTATTAGTGCTCGGGCTAGCTAGGAAGTTGGAAACACTTCCGGGGTTGTGATGCATGGAAAGCATTGTGCACATCAGGTAGCTCAGGGGGCAACTCCAGCTGGTAATTGTCTTCTCTCCGTCTCGTAGTGATCTCAGAAGAGGTTGTTAAATCTTGGAGTGATCCTGCAGAAGGCCGATGAATCTTGGGGCGAGCTTTCCTTTGACATGGAAGCGCTGGGTTCCTTTGGGAGGGTGACCCGGAGATAAACATGGTCTCCAACTCGGAGGGTCATGCCTCGACGACATGAGTCAGCGTAGTTCTTTCGTCTTGACTTGGCAGTCCTCCAACGCTCTCCGACAAGCTGGACTTGCTCTTCGGTTTCACGGAGGATATCAGGCCCAAAGACAAGTCCTTCTCCGGTTTCTGACTAATTGAGGGGTATGCGGCACTTCCGTCCGTATAACACTTCAAATGGTGCCACCTGAAGGCTTGACTTCAAGGTTAGTTAAGAATCCTGGTGCAACCAGTTCCAACCCGAAGCTTTCAAGTTCTTCATACAAGGCGGGCAGCCTGTCCTTAAGCATAGCATTCAAGGAACAAGCCTTTCTGCTTAATGCATCTGCTACCACATTAGCCTTCCTAGGGTGGTATTGAACACTGAGGTCATAATCTTTGATCAAGTCTAGCCATCTTCTTTGCCTCGTGTTCAATTCCTTTTGAGTGAAAATATACTTCAGACCCTTGTGATCCGTGTATATCTCACATCCCTTCCGTAAGAGGTAATGTCGCCATGTCTTCAGGGCATGAACCACTGCTGCTAGCTCCAGGTCATGAGTAGCATAGTTTTCTTCATGAGGCCATAGTTGCCTTTGAGAGGAGTGGCTTGCAGATATGCACGGTTTTCAATGCGGAAGCTCATTCCTTGACGACGGTGGTTGGTGTAGTTCTTCCTCCTTGACATGGCGGTCTTCGGATGTTCCCTAACCAGCTGATCAACTCTTCTTCCGTCTTCGTGCGGACATTCATGTCCTCAAGTAAGGATGATAATTTACTTGCCCAAGTACTCTATGAAGTATTTGGAGTACGCAGAGTGGGCTGAGGCATTGGTGAGGGTCACGGTTGAGCATTGGTCAAGGTCTTATTGATCTAGAGCCAAGGCCCAAGGTCATGATCCAACCGTGTTGTGGCTTGGTAGGGCATAAGGGTTTCAAGGATTCTAGTGTGCGAATGAACATTTATCCTCCTATCTTTAAGCACGGTTTCTGAGATGCCAATAGTCTATCTAGTCCTCCAAACAGATCACCTCGTACTATTGAAAGCATCATTCGTATAGGTCAACTCCAATCATCACTCATGCTAATCATATCCTCATGACTCCCAAGAGGAGATCTAACAAAATCATATATGTCTATAATCCCCAAACTCATGTGTGTGCGGCCACCCCTAAAAATCCATGGGTAGAGCATACAAGCTTCCAAGCTGGAATAAAACAGGACAATCCAAGTGCTCATCCTATTCCTCCAAGGTCCATACTGGCGCATCTCTGTATTAAGGAAACACGTCATATGCCACTCCAAAATCTTGTTTCCTTTCTATGAATCAACTCCAACAACCTGTTAACTTCCATTAATCGCTACATAATCCATTAATTCTACTAACCCAACGCCTATGCTGGTGTTCCACATGATCTCCTAAAGTCCTTATAATCCCCAATACTTGAAAGGGTTTCCTTACTATAGTTAGCCCACCAATTCCCATTATTGTGTTCTAATAATACTCCAAGGTCAAACTCACAAAGATGCCTAAATCAATTCCGACAATTAGCCCAATTTCCTAGTTTATCGTCCACCGAGAAACATGGTATCATGATCGAGATCGTCAGTCAAAATCCAATTTACTCCGAACCATGTAGACATACTCAGCATCTATATCCAACTAGAATCACCTCCTTAAATCCAAATCTCATGTCCAACGAGAATTCCTACACTTTCCCCCAAGTCATTTACGTAATATCAACTGCCTCCAATCAATATTATCTAATCAAGTCAAATCCTTGCACTTCCAGGAGTTTCAGCTTGCGATCATAATTGTCCTATAAATCCAATTTATTCAGGGGTAATGAAAGCTATGCCACTCTATAATCATGATCCCACCAAGTTCATCTACCAACATGGTAGCCTTATAATCCACCAAAGAGTCTCAGATAATTCCCAAAAGTTACTGATATAAACTCACCAAGTCATCTGTCCTCAAATCCTATATCCTCAAACTGGTCCTTCCTATGGCATCGTCAGTTTTAGTGCTATCTTAGGATTATAATGTGCTCATTCACTATGTCCACTAGTTCCATAATGAACCCAGTGATAAGCAAGGTTATGAAGGCTTAACAGGTTCTCTTGCAATTCCGTTGGTTAAGCTCATGGTTAAGGTTTCGGGCTGGGGTATCTCGTGGAGTCCCGAAAGGTCTAGGAATGGGTTTCTAGTCTTGAGGGTTAAACATAATTCTACGGGGTTGCACTTGGTCGTGGAGGCTGTAGTGAAAGTCATCAATGCTTGTTGGTCGCCGAGATGAAATCCTTGGTGCATATTATCTTGCTTGTCTTCGGTTGAGGAGAGAGATGAGAGGGGGAAGTAGCATAGAGGAGGGGAACGCCTAAGGGGGTTCTATAGTGCAAGTGCGAACAAACAAGTGCCAAAAAGGGTCAAACACAACAACAAAATAAGGCAGGTGATATAGTCGCGTACTTGTCGCCTAAGGCAAAAGTGCGACTTATATCAAAACACAAACAAATAAAAACAAGCAACACACAGTAATGGTTCTACTCGAACCATCATACGGACTCGACTGCGCATAGGGGGTACACGACTCATCCTACCCTAGGGGTTCTCGGACTCCATAGTCGTGCCTTGTGCCTCGTGCAGTCTCCCGGGTTTCCCCTCAGGTGCTGCTACGTCTCTTGTAGTTGTTTGATGGAATGATCCCGGTTAAGCTTGAAGAGTCTTCAACAACTTCTTGCCTGTTGAAGTGATGGGGTGAAGGTGGCTTCTCATAGCAGGCATTGACTCGGTCTTCTGTTGTCTTCTTAATCATGATGATCCCTTCTCGTCTTCTAAGCCATCGATGGTACCAGGTAGGCAATCCTTTATGAAATGACATTATCAAGGCATAATAGAGGTCCATCATGTCGGTTACGTTGATAATAACGTCGACACCAAGAGCGGGGGATGAGGAAAGTATATCTTAGCTTTCGAAAAACTCAGAAGGGGAAAGAGAAGAATAGATAGTTTTGAAAACTAGTAGTAGTTTTGGAAATAGTTTTACCCTAACTAACGACCATGCTAACTAAGGCTTCCTACAGTCAGGATGGCTCTGATACCAGCTCTGTGGGGACCCCGACTCGCAAGTCGTGATCACCGAATGCACGTGTACAGTGATCCCAGAGATCAATGCTCACTGAACACACAGAAGCTGAATAACAAGAGTCTTACATCCATACATACCGTCTTACACAAATAGTGACCAACATGGTCAAGTCTTACATCGATAAAGCCTTAAGGGCTGAACATCAAATGAAACATAGCAGCGGACAACGTCGTCGATAAGTAGAACCCATGCCATCTGCCTTAACCCTACAGGCTTTCTGACTGGGAAAACGTCCTAGTTCGCATGATCGTCTCCAAAGAACTCATCTCCGAACTCCGGTTCTTCCATGCCTGGTCAATTAAATAACCAGTGGCAAGCCAATGAGTACTTTGAATGTACTCGCAAGCAACCCATGATTTGGTTCAAGGTACGGTAATGCATGACATAGGTAAAGTTTTGCATAAAGCTAGTTTTGAGTGCAGGACATGTTCAACATCCTATAAAGCATGCATCATGAGAATTCAAGTAACCATAAGAACTGGTCACAGATATCAACATAAATAGAATGGGCACCAACCCATTTATCATAAACAGAGTGGGCACCAACCCACCTCAATCGTGTCAAGTCCTTTGACTTGATCCAAGACAACACCATCATCTCACACACACCGGGTTTGAAAACAAGTGGACGTAGCCCAAGAGCGGTTACCCAACTGTCCTTGACCGTGGACACGGCTATTCGAATAGTTTTACACTCTGCAGAGGTTGCACACTTTACCCACTAGATCCGGGGAACTTCCGTGTCATCCACGACCCGCGGTACCTCAAGTACCCGGGGTAAGCACCCGATCACTACCTTTCCCTAGACGACACTAACATGGAGTCCACTCGATTGGTAGTAACCCCCGTGCCGAACATTTCACATCATAAAGTTGTGGAGCCTCGCTCCCATTTTCATCACATACCACAAGCACGGGGTACCAACGGTGTGTCCGGTGCCCTGTGAAAACAGTCATGGCCGCCCTACCTGGCACGACCCCGTCCCAAGAGAGAGCACCAACTCTCCCCCGTCACTAGTAATGCGGGCTCCAAGCTAGTATCGGTCTAGGTACTCAATAATGCCCTTTCCCATATAAGGGTAGAGTGGTCGCGCATGTAAGGTTGGAATAACGGTCGCAACTCCGACCAATCCGTTTTGAAAACAACACACACCTTCCTTGGCACACCACTTCGTCATCAAGTGGTCACCCATCTCATCATCTCCCTCGGGCATAGGTGGCACCCGACGGGGTTTTCGAAAAGACTTTTGAAATCACATTGCCTCCTTCACCATGCACAAACCCACCCCATTTGCGTAGCATCTACATTTGCATCCTATCTACTCCCACCGGCATAACCCTCATAAGAAGGTAGGGCCATGCACACTGCAAGTATCAACGAGGAAGTAATCGTGGCAACCAACCCACGTGGTTCACCATCTCATCATGATTCCGATGCATCAACAATAAAGAGCTAAAAATGTCATGCATATAAAGGGGTATCATAGTCATGGTCAAAGGGCTGCTTGCCTGTTCCTCGGAGTCTTCAAGTCTTCTGGTCCTTCTCCAAGTACTCCGTCTACTTCGTCAACTAACGTCGGAAACAAACACAATGAGCAACACAACAAGGCAAGAATAAATGTGCTCTAAAAATGTGAAGTTGACTTTTATTGGATACCTCTGGTCATATGAGGAATGACCAAAGTGATTTCATTGGAAGTGGATCAATGGACATCTCCGAACATTTCAATATGATGGAATCGAGAGGTTTATGGATTTGCTAGAAGTGTACAGAAATACATTTTTTGAAAAATGAGCAAAGGCACCCATTTGACAAAGCAGGATTTTAGAAGCATCTAGGAATTGGTTTCACTGGATTTGGAGTTCAAATGAATTTCCTATGAATTTGCAAAGCTGATAAATATGAAGAAATGGCTCAATAATTTATGTGGTACAGAAAGCATCAAGAAAAATGTTCATAAACTAGGTTATGAGCTTAGATTCATCTAGGAATTGGAATCATGGCATTTGGATCAATATTGAGCTCTCTGTGATTTTCTAAAGTTTATCACAGAAATAGGAAAAATAGGATGTGATAATTATTTGTGAAGAAAAAGTATCTGGAAAAAGGTGCATGTTGCACCAACAGGTAGGTCATCATTTATGGAGTCTATAGGAATTTGAATCATCAAATTTGGACTTAGAATAAATAATCTGTGGATTTTACAAGCTGTACAGAAAAGAAAAAGGGGAAAAAGGGGTTTTACCCAGATGGGCTGGATCTGGGCGGCGGCGGCGCGCACCGGGCGAGGCTTAGCGGCAGGCGCCACTGGGCCGGCCCAGCGGCTCGGCTGCGCGGGTGTCAGGGGCGACGTCGAAGGCGCCCAGCTGGAGTACGCCTTCGCTGCGGGGACGCGGGAGCAACCGAATGCGCCTCCACCTGCCAACGTGGCCCCGTGGCTGGGCCACTGACGAGCGGGCCCCGCCTGTCAGGTTCGCCTTCGTCTTCCTCCCGCGCGCTTACCTGGCCGAGGGAGCAGAGAGCCCCGACGACGACTACCGGCGCTACGGAGCACCTCCGGCAACGCTCTAGCTATGGATGAGCTCGGCGTCGAGCGCCGCATCCATTCGTGTATGCCACGGCTGCCGGGGACGGTCGAGGCGTCGGCGGCTTGGATGCCGGCGGACGGTGGCGTCGGGTGAGTTTGGGCATGGCGCTACGGTGCGTCCCCGGACGAGGGAAAGAGCGTGGGAGCTCCGCCTTGCTCAGGGGAGGCTGCTGGTGGAGAGGGGAGAGGGAGAGGAGCTCGGGCTCGGCTGAATTTAGGTGGAGGCCGGCGGCGGATCTCCGGCCATGGAGGGCTATGGAGGGCGCGAGGAGGGGAGTGGGTTGGTTCAGGGGGTTCATAGGAGGGAGAGGGAGCGAAAGGAGGCCAGAGAGAGCTCGGGGGTGCCTTTAAATAAGCGAACGGCGGGGTGCCGTGGACTCGTGCGCCGGCGAGCTCCTAGCCGTCGCTGGAGGTCACGGGGGCGCGCGTGGGTATGTCTGGGGTGTTCGTGGGGTTGGTCCAGGGCTAGAGGAGGGAAGAGAAGGAGCGGGGGAGTGTCAGGGCGCCGCGCGTGTGAGCATGCCCATTGGAGCTCTCGGGCGGCCGGCGCGCGTGTGAAAGGAGGCAGCAGGAGGGAGAAGGAGGAGGGGGCCAGCTCGGTGTCGTGTTGTGGACGTCGAGGAGCATCGACTGGCGCGAGGGGGAGGCTCGAGGTGGTCGGGAGTGCCGTGTCAACGGTCGGGAGCACGTTGACGTGCTCCAGAGCGCGCGAATGGCCGGCACCCGCAGCTTTTTGCGCGCACCCGCGCGTCCACTTGTGTCTGGTAGCTGCGGGGGGGATAAACAAAGGTGAAAGAAGCTTTGGATGCTCTGCAACATGCCAGGGGTGAGAGAGAGATGACAAAGGAAGGAAAAAGTGGATGTCCAGAGAAGAAAAATGGAGCCCTTCCCCCCTCAATCATTGCCTCTCGGGCAGGGAAGCACACCAGAGGTAGAGGGGAACTAGGAGGGGCTGTGGTAAAAAGGAGAAGTCATGGAGATTAGTGGAAGGGGTCCAAATAGTGGTTTTTGCAAAATGCCAGAAGGTGTTTGATGTTGGTTTGGGAAAGTAGATGATCCCCATAAGCCATGAGACTCCATAGGGTGATATGACACATATAATTAGGGCCTCCCACCAATTTGGAGGTCATTTGAAGAAAGTTGACAATGCAACTTTGGTAAACCCTAGAAATTAGCAGAAATGAACTTGTGTAGATTTAGTTGAGCAAATCACTTCTCCTTGATGCACCACTTGGTGTGGTGGCCTCATTTGGTCATGTGATCATGCTCACAAAAGTTGGTGTCAAGGAGAGAAAGTTGGTAATGCAAAGTTGTTCAAATAAGGTTCTGGACAGAAAGGGTTTTGGGGCACTTTGATCAAGTTAACTTGCTCTCCAACTTGTGCCATTTGGTCTAGATGAATTATTAGACCATTTGAGCAAGTCCACAAGGTTTGAGAACATTTGGACATGTTTGGCAATGTAAAGTTGCTCAAACTTCAAAATGGATAGAAATGGTTTTGAGAGGTTTTGATGATGCTATCTTGTTCTCCAAGTCATGAGACTTGGCAAGATCACCAAATATGTCATATGTGACATGATAGAATTTTCTTGGAATATTTGGAGAATATTTCCTTTGTAAATATTTCAAAAGCTTGAAATATCCAGAAAGGGTCTTTGAGGGGTTTGACCAATATTTTGAACATAACCATGTGTTGAAACTCTTATATATGGACTATATATGTCCTATGAGTCTCCCTGAATTTTGTCAAATGTTTTTGAAGCAATAAAATAATTTTTACCTATTAAAGACCATTTCTGGCCTTAAGAAAAATCCTTTAAATAAAATAGGAAAATATCTTTTAAAATTATATTTCTGTGGTTTCTGGGTATCCTATATCTAATAGGAGTCAAATACATTTTTAGAAAGATTTTTACTGCCCTTAATTAAGTATTTGCAGTGCAAACCTCAATTTAGGGGGTTTTTAGAAAACTAATTTTTGAAAATACTATTTGGCCAAATTATTTTTTTCCAGAAATTATTTTTATATCCTATACACATGGCATGATCATTGGGAAAGGTTTTGGATCAAGGAGATGAAGTATAGAAGTTGGAGGGTTTACTTGATTTTTAGAGCACTTGCAAACAGCAGACAAAAATCAAATCAAGCAAAGTCCAAAACACTCAAAAGTTTTTGTCAAACCACATTTCAGCATGATCTAATGACTTAAGTGTTGTGCCATGAAAATCAGGGTGTGACAGTATTGCAACATCTTCAACTCATCCGCGGTAGCTTCACGGTTTGGTTCTCTCCCATCAATGAAGTCACCTTGCAAACCAACACACACAATAGCCCAAACGGCGGGGTTATGTCCAAGAATATGCATTTTCATTTTATGCTTCCAACTAGCAAAATTAGTACCATCAAAGTAAGGACCTCTACGGTGATAATTTCCCTCGCTAGACGCCATACTCTCCTAGGTTGTGAAACCAAGGCTATGACCACCAAAGCTATGGAGATCAAAGCAAATGGAGACCAAAGCTCTGATACCACTTGTAGGATCGAAAGTATGTCTAGAGGGGGGGGGGTGATTAGACTACTTGACAAAATAAAAACTTAACCTTTTCCCAATTTTAGTTCTTGGCAGATTTTAGCTATTTTAGGACAAGTCAAGAAATCATCACACAATTCAAGCAAGCATGCAAAGAGTATATTGGCAGCGGAAAGTAAAGCATGCAACTTGCAAGAATGTAAAGGGAAGGGTTTGGAGAAATCAAACGCAATTGGAGACACGGATGTTTTTCCCGTGGTTCGGATAGGTGGTGCTATCCTACATCCACGTTGATGGAGACTTCAACCCACGAAGGGTAACGGTTGCGCGAGTCCACACAGGGCTCCACCCAAGGGTAACGGTTGCGCGAGTCCACACAGGGCTCCACCCACGAAGGTTCCACGAAGAAGCAACCACCCACAAAGGGTCCACGAAGAAGCAACCTTGTCTATCCCACCATGGCCATCGCCCACACAGGACTTGCCTCACTAGCGGTAGATCTTCACGAAGTAGGCGATCTCCTTGCCCTTACAAACTCCTTGGTTCAACTCCACAATCTTGTCGGAGGCTCCCAAGTGACACCTAGCCAATCTAGGAGACACCACTCTCCAGGAAGTAACAAATGGTGTGTAGGTAATGAACTCCTTGCTCTTGTGCTTCAAATGATAATCTCCCCAACACTCAACTCTCTCTCATAGGATTTGGATTTAGTGGAAAGAAGATTTGAGTGGAAAGCAACTTGGGAAGGCTAGAGATCAAGATTCATATGGTAGGAATGGAATATCTTGGTCTCAACACATGAGTAGGTGGTTCTCTCTCAGAACATATGAGTTGGAATGTTGTGTGTGTTCTGATGGCTGTCTCCTCGAATGAAGAGGAGGTGGAGGGGTATATATAGCCTCCACACAAAATCCAACCATTACACAGTTTTCCAATCTCGGTGGGACCGAATCAATAAACTCGGTCGGACCGAAAATGTAAACCTAGTGACCGTTAGAGATTTTCGGTGGGACTGACATGCAACTCAGTAGGACCGATATGGTTAGGGTTTGGGCATAACGTAATCTCGGTGAGACCGATTACACAAACTCGGTGAGACCGAATTTGGTAATTAGCTAACCAGAGAGTTGGTCAGGCAAACTCGGTGGGACCGATTTGCTCTTTCGGTGAGACCGAGTGGAACTCGGTGAGACCGAAAAGTTACAAAGGGGAAACACTGAGTTTACATTGCAATCTCGGTGGGACCGATTCGCTCTTTCGGTGAGACCGAAAAGTTACGAAAGGGAAACAGAGAGTTTGCAACCCCATCTCGGTGAGACCGAGATCCTTATCGGTAGAACCGAATTGCTAGGGTTTGGCAGTGGCTTATGACAAGTGAAACTCGGTGGCGCCGGATAGGAAGAATCGGTAGGACCGAGTTTGGCTTAGGGTTTAGGTCATATGTGGATATGGGAAAGTAGTTGAGGGTTTTGGAGCATATCACTAAGCGCATGAAGCAAGAGGCTCATTAAG
Organism: Triticum aestivum; assembly: GCF_018294505.1. Classification (NCBI taxonomy): domain Eukaryota; kingdom Viridiplantae; phylum Streptophyta; class Magnoliopsida; order Poales; family Poaceae; genus Triticum; species Triticum aestivum. Next base: position 93,317,283 of record NC_057806.1, on the reverse strand, counting down.
CAACACCTCATCCCTCCTTAATAGTATTGGCTTTTCCTAAAGACTCAATGTGATCTTGGATCACTAAAATATAAAATGAAGAGTCTTGAGCTTTTGAGCTTGAGCCAATCCTTTTTCCTTAGCATTTTGAGGGTTCCACTTTCACATCCATGCCATGCCAATCATTGAGCTTTCCTGAAATAATCATCTTGGAATAGCATTAGCTTAATGAGCTATATGTTGTTATGAATTACTAAAACCACCTAGGGATAGTTGCACTTTTAACTGGGCATCTGTGTCTCCGGACACTGCGTCCGAAGTGCCCTCCTCTTTTTTCTTCTTCGTGTCCTTCTTTGCTAGCGCCTGGTATGGCGCCAGGACCAGTATCCTCATTAGGAGGGGATTGACTGGGTCTTCGGGGAGTGGAGCCGGACATCGATGTCGGCGTTCTGGGAATGGGGGTCCCCAGACTTGCCTGCCTGCGGCCCACAACGTGGCTCCATCAGCGGCCCTGTACGGCCCATCTTCGCCAGCAAACACTCAAGACCCTCGCGAGGGGGCTGGCCTCGCGAGGCGGACGATGCAAGACCTCCTCAGGGGTGGCCTCACCAGGCTGGCTCGCGAGGGGCAGAGAGATCAAGGCAAGGGACACCTCGCGAGGTTTGTGTGACGCAATCCATGACGACTGGAGCCAGGCGGGCGCCAGCGCGCGCAGCGTCCTCGCTTCCTCTTTGGTGCTAAAGGGGCAAGCGCAGACGAGGAGTCCTGAGGCATCAGGCAAAGGCTTTCGTATCGGTGCAACAAGACCAAGACCAGCAGGACAACAGGACAGAGGTCACCGTGGAGAGCCCAAGACGGCATCACCACCAGAGCCTTTGGCAGACGAAGACTACTTTTGTCAGGATAGCTTGTACTAGATGTCCCCCTTCAAACGGGCCATTGTGGGATCCCTTCCCGCCTAATATTTGGGAAGAGGACCCGGACCTCTATAAATAGGGCTAGCCACCACCTTAGAAAAGGAGAGAGAATCCTGGACGGCATCAACTGACCAAGCACAAGAACACCTCTCCTCAGGAGGTTGTTCTTCCCTTGTAACTGTTCATCCTCAGCCCAAAAGGCAATCCACCACACCACAATGGAGTAGGGTATTACACCACATCGGTGGCCCGAACCAGCATAAACTCTTGTGTCTCTTGTTCTTTGGGTTCATTGAGCTAGGCCATGAGATCCTAGTGTGCGCGATCTAGAGAGGGGGAGAGATCTTTGTGCGCACCCGTGTGTTCGAACCTCAAGGGTTTTGCTGGAACCCGAATTCCGACATTTGGCGCGCTAGGTAGGGGTGCCCCAAAGCTTTGCCCCCGTCGACAGCCTCGCCTCTCCGACTAGCTCTCATGGACGTTGCCGCTTCTCCGACCGGATCGACAGGCGCCCTCCACGGCGTCGTTGGGCTTCGGGCCTTCACCCCCGCCTTGCGGCAGGTGCGATGGTCGCACAAGTTCAAGCCGGAGATGTCGCCCCGCTATGATGGTGCGCAGGATCCGGCGGCCTTCCCGCTGGCGTACGAGGAGGCCGTCCTGGAGGCCGGGGGCGACGGTAAAGTCATGGCCAACTGGCTCCCAATGGCCCTCGCTGGCGTGCCGCGCCCCTGGCTCCTCCATCTGCCGGAATCTTCTGTGGCCTCCTGGGAGGAGCTGCACGACCTCTTCATTGCGTGCTTCGAGGGACCAGCAGCTCCCGTTGTCATGGCTCTCCTTAGTGGCTCGCAGGCGCTGCCCTTGGACCGTCACACCAAACCGTTATTTTGCCAGATCAGCGCCGCCTCCACGCGGCAGGGCTCCCCCGGGTTGGGCGGCCCCCAATGCTGACCTGACCTTCGACTCGGGGGATCACCCAGTCACCACCGTCGGTTCGGGCATGCTCCCAATGCTTTGCACGCCCACCATCTGCAGCGTAGTCGTTACCAAGACCCTCATCAACGGCGGCGCCGACCTCAACGTGCTCTCCATGGAGGCTTTTAGCCTCCTTCACATACCACTTGAGTGGCTCCGCTCCAGCAAGCCCTTCTCCGGGGTCAGCGGCAGCTCCTCCAATCCCCTGGGGCAGAACCGTCTCCCCGTGACCTTTGGCACCCGCGACAACTACCGCACCGAGCTAGTCGACTTCGACATCGCTCACATCGACTTACCGTACAACGCCATCCTCGGGTACCCGATGCTGGCCCAATTCATGGCAGCTACTCACCCTGCCTACAACCTCATGAAGATGCCAGGGAGCAAGGGCGTCCTCACTGTAGCCGAAGACACCAAGGAAGCCTAGCGGCCCTAAAACTCGCCTTCAGGGCCACGACGGTAGCTTGTCTGGCCGCCAAGGCCGTGCCCAGGACCAATGGGGCTGTTCCGACCAAGAAGAAGCAGCTATTCACTCAAGGTCAAGCCAAGACGAAGCAGATACTGATCGACGTGGACGGGGCCTCTGGCGCCACCTTTACTATAGGCACCGGCCTCGCCCCAGGTCAAGAAAGGAAGTTGGTGGACTTCTTGTGGGCAAACAAGGAAGTATTTGCCTGGGAACCCAAGCAGCTGGTTGGGGTTCCGAGAGGAGTGATCGAGCATCATCTGAGGGTATGCCCCAACGTGCGCCCTGTGAAGCAGATGGCGAGGCGAAAGTCGATGGAGAAGCAGTCCTTCATCGTTTAGGAAACCCGCAAGCTAGAGGCAGCGGGTGTCATTCGCGAGGTCTGATACCCAGAGTGGCTGGCGAACCCGATCGTTGTGCCGAAGAAAGGAGGGAAGGAGCGCATGTGTGTCGACTTCACCAACCTCAACAAGTCTTTCCCTTAAGACCCATTCCCGCTGCCGCGCATCGACCAGATTTGTCGACTCTACCGCTGAGTGTGATCTGCTATGCTTCCTGGATGCGTTCTCAGGCTACCACCGGATCAAGATGGCGGTGGAACATGTGGAGAAAACGGCTTTCCTGACCCCATGCGGGGTATACTGCTACACTTGCATGCCATTCGGACTGCGCAATGCAGGAGAGACCTTCTAGCGACTGATGCGCATTGCCTTGGGGTGGCAGCTCGGGAGAAACACTAAGGCCTATGTCAACGACATTGTGGTAAAGTCTCGGGAGGCAAGAACTTTGATTCAGGACCTGGAGGAAACCTTCGCGAGCCTGCGCCAGGTGGACCCACTTCTCAACCCGGAGAAGTGCGTGTTTGGTGTTCCTTCAGGCAAGCTGTTGGGCTTCCTCGTGTCCCACAGGGGGATCGAGGCCAACCTGGAGAAGGTCAAGGCAATCGAAGACATGAGCCCACCACAAAACCTGAAGGAGATGCAGAAGCTTGCAGGTTGTGTGACTTCGCTGGGGCGCTTCATCTCCAAGTTGGGGGAGCGCGCCTTGCCGTTCTTCAAGATGATGAAGAAGAAGGGTCTGTTCGAGTGAACCCCCGAGGCCGACCTAGCATTTCAAGACCTCAAGAGATACTTGACCAGCCCGGCGGTGATGGTGGCGCCTCGTCCTCTCGAGCCCTTGGTGCTCTACCTATCTGCCACACCCCACTCGACTAGCGTGGCGCTGGTGGCCCTCAGGGAGGAGCACCAGGTCAAGGGCCCGCTAAGTGGAGCCGCCAAGCCGGATGAGGCAGCACAACATCAAGGCGATGCTCTTGAGACAGCGGCTGCCCGACCAGTCATCAAGCCCCAGAAGTTGGGGACCCACAGGGAACACCTCAGCCCCTGGGAGCCAAAAACTCCGTCAGCTCTCCCGCCCTCGTCGAGCATCTAGTGTACTTCGTCAGCACAGTGCTACGAGATGCGAGAGCACGATACCCCATGCCTCAGAAGCTCTTGCTCGTGCTCCTGGTGGCCTCGCGTAAGCTGCGCCACTACTTCCAGGGTCACCCCATCAAGGTCGTCTCAGCTTACCCATTGAAGAGAGTGCTCAGGAGCCCTAATGCTGCCGGAAGGGTCGCCGAATGGAACATCGAGCTGCAAGCATTTGACATGGAGTTCAGCACAACCAGGGTCATCAAGGGGGTGTGATAACCCACAAGTATAGGGGATCGCAATAGCTTTCGAGGGTAGAGTATTCAACCCAAATTTATTGATTCGACACAAGGGGAGCCAAAGAATATTCTCAAGTATTAGCAGCTGAGTTGTCAATTCAACCACACTTGGAAACTTAGTATTTGCAGCAAAGTGTTTAGTAGCAAAGTAATATGATAGTGATGGTAACGGTAACAGAAGAGTAACGAAAGCAAAGTAATATTTTTGGTATTTTGTAGTGATTGTAACAATAGCAACGGGAAAGTAAATAAGCGTAAACCAGTATGTGGAAAGCTCGTAGGCATCGGATCAATGATGGATAATTATGCCGGATGCGGTTCATCATGTAACAGTCATAACATAGGGTGACACAGAACTAGCTCCAATTCGTCAATGTAATGTAGGCATGTATTCCGAATATAGTCATACGTGCTTATGGAAAAGAACTTGCATGACATCTTTTGTCCTACCCTCCCGTGGCAGCGGGGTCCTAATGGAAACTAAGGGATATTAAGGCCTCCTTTTAATAGAGAACCGGAACAAAGCATTAGCACATAGTGAATACATGAACTCCTCAAACTACGGTCATCACCGGTAAGTATCCCGATTATTGTCACTTCGGGGTTAACGGATCATAACACATAATAGGTGACTATAGACTTGCAAGATAGGATCAAGAACTCTCATATATTGATGAAAACATAATAGTTTCAGATCTGAAATCATGGCACTCGGGCCCTAGTGACAAGCATTAAGCATAGCAAAGTCATAGCAACATCAATCTCAGAACATAGTGGATACTAGGGATCAAACCCTAACAAAACTAACTCGATTACATGATAAATATCATCCAACCCATCACCGTCCAGCAAGCCTACGATGGAATTACTCACGCACGGCGGTGAGCATCATGAAATTGGTGATGGAGGATGGTTGATGATGACGACGGCGACGATCCCCCTCTCCGAAGCCCCGAACAGACTCCAGATCAGCCCTCCCGAGAGGTTTTAGGGCTTGGCGGTGGCTCCGTATCGTAAAACGCGATTAAATCTTCTCTCCTATTTTTTATCCCCAAAAGCAGATATATAGAGTTGGAGTTGGAGTCGGGAGGTCTCCAGGGGGGCCATGAGGTAGGGGGCACGCCCTAGGGGGGGCCACCCTCGTGGAAAGGGTGTGGGCCCGCTGGTCTTCATCTTTGGCGATGATTTTTTATTATTTATTGTAAGATATTCCATGGAGTTTCATGTCATTCCGAGAACTTTTGTTTTCTGCACATAAAACAACATCATGGCAATTCTGCTAAAAACAGCATCAGTCCGGGTTAGTTCCATTCAAATCATACAAGTTAGAGTCCAAAACAAGGGCAAGAGTGTTTGGAAAAGTAGATATGACAGAGACGTATCAACTCCCCCAAGCTTAAACCCTTGCTTGTCCTCAAGCAATTTAGTTGACAAACTGAAAGAAATAAAGAAAAACTTTTACAATCTCTATTTGCTCTTGTTGTTGTAAATATGTCAAGCTAGCATTCAAGTTTTCAGCAAAGATTATAACTAACCACATTTGCAATAATTCTCAGGTCTCATGATTACCCATATCAATAGCATAATCAACTAGCAAGCCATAATAATAAATCTCGGATGACAACACTTTCTCAAAACAATCATAATATGATATAACAAGATGGTATCTCGCTAGCCCTTTCTGAGACCGCAAAACATAAATGCAGAGCACCTTTAAAGATCAAGGACTGACTAGACATTGTAATTCATGGTAAAAGAGATCCAATCATAGTCACACCAAATATAAATTAACAGTAATGAATGCAAATGACAGCTGCGCTCTCCAGCTAGTGCTTTTAATAAGAGGGTGATGACTCAACATAAAAGTAAATAGATAGGCCCTTCGCAGAGGGAAGCAGGGATTTGTAGAGGTGCCAGAGCTCGGTTTTGAAATAGAGGTGAATAATATTTTGAGCGGTATACTTTCATTGTCAACATAACAACCAAGAGATGGCGATATCTTCCATGCTACACACATTATAGGCGGTTCCCAAACAGAATGGTAAAGTTTATACTCCCCCTCCACCAACAAACATCAATCCATGGCTTGCTTGAAATAACGAGTGCCTCCAACATACATCAGGTCCCAGGGGGAGTTTTGTTTTGCAATTATTTTTGATTTAGTTTGCATAAAGCATGGGACTGGGCATCCCGGTGACCAGCCATTTTCTCGTGAGTGAGGAGCGGAGTCCACTCCTCTTGAGAATAACCCGCCTAGCATGGAAGATACAGACAGCCCTAGTTGATACATGAGCTATTCGAGCATACAAAACAGGATGATTATTTGAAGGTTTAGAGTTTGGCACATACAAATTTACTTGGAACGGCAGGTAGATACCGCATATAGGAAGGTATAGTGGACTCATCTGGAATAACTTTGGGGTTTAAGGGATTGGATGCACAAGCAGTATTCCCGCTTAGTACAGGTGAAGGCTAGCAAAAGACTGGGAAGCGACCAACTAGAGAGCGACAACAGCCATGTACATGCATTAAAATTAATAAACATTGGATGCAAGCATGAGTAGGATATAATCCACCATGAACATAAATATCGTGAAGGCTATGTTGATTTGTTTCAACTACATGCGTGAACATGTGCCAAGTCAAGTCACTTAAATCATTCAGAGGAGGATACCACCCTATCATACCACATCATAACCATTTTAATAGCATGTTGGCACGCAAGGTAAACCATTATAACTCATAGCTAATCAAGCATGGCACAAGCAACTATGATCTCTAATTGTCATTGCAAACATGTTTATTCATAACAAGCTGAATCAAGAACGATGAACTCATCATATTTACAAAAACAAAAGAGGTCGAGTTCATACCAGCTTTTCTCATCTCAGTCAGTCCATCATATATCATCATAATTGCCTTTCACTTGCACGACCGAACGATGTGAATAATAATAAGAGTGCACGTGCATTGGACTAAGCTGGAATCTGCGAGCATTCAATAAACAGGAGAAGACAAAGCAATATGGGCTCTTGGTTAAATCAACAATAAAGCATATAAGAGCCACTTCAACAATTTAATCATGGTCTTCTCCTACTGACCCCCAAAGAAAAGAAAAGAAATAAAACTATTTACACGGGAAAGCTCCCAACAAGCAAAAGAAGAACAGGAAATATTTTTGGGTTTTCTTTTTAATTACTACTACAAGCATGGAAAGTAAATTAATTAAAAGCTACAACTAATTTTTTGGTTTTTTCTTAAGGTTTATTAAACACACAAGAAGAAAGCATAAAAGGAAATAAACTAGCATGGATGATACAATGAAAAAGTATGAGCACCGACATCTAGCAATGAGTGTGTGTGAACATAAATGTAATGTCGGTGAGAAATACGTACTCCCTCAAGCTTAGGCTTTTGGCCTAAGTTGGTCTATGGCCACGGCTGGCCTGGCTGATATCCATAATAATAGTTGTTGGGGTCGTACTGTGATGCAGCGGCTATCGCCTCCTGAGCTGCAGTGTGGCGACGAGCGGCCTCCGCTCTCCTCTCGTACTCATCTGCCTCCTCTCTGGTAATAGTATATCCTCCTCTTGCCTGATAATCAAAGAAAGCAGGAGCAGGGAGAGTAATACGGACAGCACGACGTCTGTCAAAGATTAGCCGGTACTGGAAAGGTGATTCGTTCCTCTCGACAAAATGGTGAGAAACCATATAATCAAAATCTAAATAAGCAGGAGGCAACTCCATGTCTCCTTCACGAACGTCTATCTCAAGAAATTTAGCTAAGCGGGTTGCATAAATTCCTCCAAAGAAATCTCCATTATATCTATTATGATGCAACCTACGAGCTACAATGGCTCCCATATGATAAGATTGGTCTCCTGACACAGCACTCCTAAGAATGCTAAGATCAGGGGCACACATGTGACATGCTTCATCCTTAGCATTTATGCACCTACCTATGAAGAGAGCAAAATAATGTATAGCAGGAAAGTGAATGCTCCCTATGGTAGCTTGCGTTATATCTCTAGATTCCCCTACAGTTATACTAGCAAGAAAGTTTCTAAATTCAGATTTAGGGGGATCCCTAACACTACCCCATTGTGGAAGTTTGCAAGCAAAAGTGAAATCCTCTAAGTCCATGGTATAAGATTTGTCATAAAGATCAAACATGACTGAAGGAGAATTACGCGAAGATGAATACTCAAACCTCCTCACAAAAGAGCTTGTGAGATCATGATACTGGGGGCATTTGTCTGCCTCAAAGTCCTCAAGACCGGCATTACGCAAATATGCGTTAAATTCTTCTTTAATTCCCGCTCGATCCATAAAATTTTCAGAAGGCCACTCACAAGGACGCACTGGAGCGTCTCTTGGTGGCTCTTCGTCAGCATCACGCATTGCAAGCCTGGGTCCTTGCTTCTTGAAGAACCACCTTGGAACATTTTCCTAAGCATATTTCTTCCTCTGAAAAATTCTGAAATTTTTTAGTAACTTCAAAATAAAAGTAAACCAAACTCAATAATATTGATAGCAACCACTCCTACAAGTGCCTAGGGCCTATATCATGCATCAAAACTACTTTTGACCATATAAATTTGACATGCAAGCTCAAGAACAGGGTCACCTAAGCAACAAAATTTGCAATGAATAAAGCACTAGAACAAAAACTAATTGGACCAATGGAGGAGTCACATACCAAGGAACAATCTCCCCAAGCAGTTTTGTGAGAGGTGCTTTGAGCAAGGAGATCGAAAATGGCAGCAAAGAGGGCTGGAACTCGTGCTTGAGTTGGTTTTTCGTGTTTGTGGGAGGAAGAAGAAGAGGATGGGTGCAGGAATAAGTGGAGGAGGGCCACCGTGGGCCCACGAGGCAGGGGGGCGCGCCCTAGAGGGGTGGGCGCGCCCTCCACCCTCGTGGCAAGGTGGTTGGCCCCCCTGGTGTGTTCTTTGTTCCATAAATCCTCAAATATTCTAGAAAAAATCATATTTAATTTTCAGGGCATTTGGAGAACTTTTATTTTCGAGGTATTTTTATATTGCACGGATAATCAGATAACAGACAGAAAATATATTTATTTTTACTTTATTTCAACTAAATAACAGAAAGTATAGAGAGGGTACAGAAGGTTGTGCTTCTAGTTTCATCCATCTCATGCTCATCAAAAGGAATCCACTAACAAGGTTGATCAAGTCTTGTTAACAAACTCATTCCGATTAACATGAAACCGGAGAAATTTCGAATAACACTAGGTTACCTCAACGGGGATATGCACATCCCCAATAATAAGTATATCATATTTCTTCTTGACAGTAGGAAGAGGAAATTCAAAACCTCCAAATATAATCGATGGAATTTTTCCGATAGAATTGATACTATGAACTTGAGGTTGTTTCCTCGGAAAGTGTACCGTATGCTCATTACCATTAACATGAAAAGTGACATTGCCTTTGTTGCAATCAATAACAGCCCCTGCAGTATTAAGAAAAGGTCTTCCAAGAATAATAGACATACTATCGTCCTCGGGAATATCAAGAATAACAAAGTCCGTTAAAATAGTAACGTTTGCAACCACAACAGGCACATCCTCACAAATACCGACAGGTATAGCAGTTGATTTATCAGCCATTTGCAAAGATATTTCAGTAGGTGTCAACTTATTCAAGTCAAGTCTACGATATAAAGAGAGAGGCATAACACTAACACCGGCTCCAAGATCACATAAAGCAGTTTTAACATAGTTTCTTTTAATGGAGCATGGTATAGTAGGTACTCCTGGATCTCCAAGTTTCTTTGGTATTCCACCCTTAAAAGTATAATTAGCAAGCATGGTGGAAATTTCAGCTTCTGGTATCTTTCTTTTATTTGTAACAATATCTTTCATGTACTTAGCATAAGGATTCATTTTGAGCATATCAGTTAATCGCATACGCAAAAAGATAGGTCTAATCATTTCAGCAAAGCGCTCAAAATCCTCATCATCCTTTTTCTTGGATGGTTTGGGAGGAAAAGGCATGGGTTTCTGAACCCAAGGTTCTCTTTCTTTACCATGTTTCCTAGCAACAAAATCTTTCTTATCATAATGTTGATTCTTTGATTGTGGGTTATCAAGATCAACAGCAGGTTCAATTTCTACATCATTATCATTACTAGGTTGAGCATTATTATGAACATCATCATTAACATTTTCATTAGGTTCATGTTCATTGCCAGATTGTGTTTCAGCATCAGACATAGAGATATCATTTGGATTATCAGGTGGTTCAGCAATAGGTTCACTAGAAGTTTGCACAGTTCTATCATTTTTCTTTTTCTTCCTTTTAGAAGAACTAGGTGTATCACTATTATTTCTCTAAGAATCTTGCTCAATTCTCTTAGGGTAGCCTTCAAGATACAAAGGTTACCGAGTCATTCTACCAGTTCTAGTAGCCACTTTAACGGCATAATTATTTTTCTTACTATTCATCTCATTGAGCAATTCTTTTTGAGCTTTAAGTACTTGTTCTACGTGAGTGGTAACCATGGAAGCATGTTTACTAATAAGCTTAAGTTCACCTTTGACATTAGCCATATAATCACCCAAGTGTCCAAGCATATTTGAATTGTATTTTAATTGTCTACCAAAATAAGCATTAAAGTCTTCTTGCTTAGCCATAAAATTATCAAACTCATCCAAGTATTGACTAGCAATTTTAGCAGGAGGGATTTCAGCTTTATCATATCTACAGAGAGAATTTACCTTTACTACCTGTGTCAGGTTATCTAGGTCTAGAGGTTCTTCAATAAGTAAAGGATCAAGATCATATGTTTCTTCGGCAGGCGGTAAATTAAGACCATGTATTTCTTCAATAGGAGGTAAATTCTTAACATCTTTAGCTTTAATACCTTTTTCTTTCATAGATTTCTTTGCCTCTTACATATCTTCAAGACTGAGAAATAGAACACCTCTCTTCTTCGGAGTTGGTTTAGGAATAGGATCATTAATTAGAGCAGGAGCTGGCTCAGGAGTTGCCCAATTATTTTCATGTGTCAACATATTATTCAATAAAATTTTAGCTTCATCCGGTGTTCTTTCCCTGAAAAGAGAACCAGCACAACTATCCAGGTAATCTCTGGAAGCATCGGTTAGTCCATTATAAAAGATATCAACTATTTCATTTTTCATAAGAAGATGATCAGGCAAAGCATTAAGTAACTTGAGAAGCCTCCCCCAAGCTTGTGGGAGACTCTCTTCTTTAATTTGCACAAAGTTGTATATTTCCTTTAAAGCAGCTTGTTTCTTATGAGCAGGGAAATATTTAGCAGAGAAGTAGTAAATCATATCCTGGGGACTACGCACACAACTAGGATCAGGAGAATTAAACCATATCTTAGCATCACCCTTTAATGAGAACGGAAATATTTTAAGGATATAAAAGTAGCGAGATCTCTCATCATTAGTGAACAGGGTGGCTTTATCATTTAACTTAGTAAGATGTGCCACAACAGTTTCAGATTCATAACCATGTAAAGGATCAGATTCAACCCAAGTAATCATATCAGGATCAACAGAGAATTCATAATCCTTATCAGTAACAAAGATAGGTGAAGTAGCAAAAGCAGGGTCAGGTTTCATCCTAGCATTTAGAGATTGCTTATTCCATTTAGCTAATAACCTTTTGAGTTCATATCTATCTTTGCAAGCTAAAATAGCTAAAGAAGCTTCTTGATCAAATAAATAACCTCAGGAATAACATGTGATTCTTCATCATCACTTTCATCATCATAATCAGATTCAATATTTTCAATCTTCTCTAGCCCTAGCAAGTCGTTCCTCGAGAAAATCACTAAGTGGCATAGTAGTATCAGGCATAGCGGTAGTTTCATCATAAGTATCTGAAAGGATCGAGAAGAGGTGTCTAGAGGGGGGGGGGTGATTAGACACTAAGTACCAAAAGTTGCAGTTTTTAATTTCTTTAGGTTGAAGTGAAGTTTTGGCACAAGTTTAACAAACACAATACATATCAAGCAAGCATGCAAAGAGTATATGAGTAGCGGAAAGTAATGCATGCAACTTGCAAGAATGTAAGGGGAAGGGTTTGGAGAATTCAAACACAATTGGAGACACGGATGTTTTTGTCGTGGTTCCGATAGGTGGTGCTATCGTACATCCACGTTGATGGAGACTTCAACCCACGAAGGGTAACGGTTGCACGAGTCCACGGAGGGCTCCACCCACGAAGGGTCCATGAGGAAGCAACCTTGTCTATACCATCATGGCCATCACCCATGAAGGACTTGCCTCACTAGCGGATGATCTTCACGAAGTAGGCGATCTCCTTGCCCTTACAAACTGCTTGGTTCAATTCCACAATCTTGTCGGAGGCTCCCAAGTGACACCTAGCCAATCTAGGAGACACCACTCTCCAAGAAGTAACAAATGGTGTGTTGATGATGAACTCCTTGCTCTTGTGCTTCAAATGATAGTCTCCCCAACACTCAACTCTCTCTCACAGGATATGGATTTGGTGGAAAGAAGATTTCAGTGGAAAGCAACTTGGGGAAGGCTAGAGGTCAAGATTCATATGATGGGAATGGAATATATTGGCCTCAACACATGAGTAGGTGGTTCTCTCTCAGAAAATGTGTATTGGAAGTGTAGGTATGTTCTGATGGCTCTCTCCACGAATGAAGAGTGGGTGGAGGGGTATATATAGCCTCCACACAAAAACTAACCGTTACACACAATTTACCAATCTCGGTGAGACCGAATTGATAAACTCAGTCGGACCAATTCAGCAAATTTAGTGACCGTTAGGGTTTTCGGTGGGACCGACTGGATCAACTTGGTAGGACCGATGTGCTAGGCTTAGGGTAAATCCAAAACTCGGTTTTACCGATTACTCAAACTCGGCGTGACCGATTTGGGTAATAAGCGAAACAGAGAGTTGGCCAAGAAAATTCGGTGGGGCCGATTGCATATCTAGGTGGGACCGAAAATATTGCAACAGGTAACAGAGAGTTTGCAAGCCCATCTCGGTGAGACCGAGATCCCATCGGTGAGACCGAACTGATTAGGGTTTCTGGCAGTGGCTATGTCAACTGAACTCGGTGGCTCTGGATAGAAAGAATTAGTGGGGCCAAGTTGGATATTTGGTGTGGGACATATTTGGAAGTGAGAAAGTGGTTGAGGGCTTTGGAGCATATCACTAAGCACTTTGAGCAAGCAAGCCATTAAGCAACACCTCATCCCTTCTTAATAGTATTGGCTTTCCTATAGACTCAATGTGATCTTGGATCACTAAAATAGAAAATGTAGAGTCTTGATCTTGAAGCTTGAGCTAATCCTTTGTCCTTAGCATCTTGAAGGGGTTCCACATCCTTTAGTCCATGCCACTTAATTTGTTGAACTTGTCTGAAACATACTAGGTAGAAGTATTAGTCCAACAAGAGATATGTTGTCATTAATTATCAAAATCACCCAGGGAGCACTTGTGCTTTCAGTATCATGTATAGTAGAAGTAGCATCATCAGTAACATGCGACATATTAGAACGAATAGCAGAAGCAGGTTTAGGTGTCGCAAGCTTGCTCATAACAGAAGGTGAATCAAGTGCAGAGCTAGATGGCAGTTCCTTACCTCCCCTCGTAGTTGAGGGATAAATCTTGGTTCTTGGATCTTTCAAGTTCTTCATAATGTCCAACAGATATAAATCCCAAGTGACTCAAAGAATAGAGCTATGCTCCCCAGCAACGGCGCCAGAAATTAGTCTTGATAACCCACAAGTATAGGGGATCGCAACAGCTTTCGAGGGTAGAGTATTCAACCCAAATTTATTGATTCGACACAAGGGGAGCCAAAGAATATTCTCAAGTATTAGCAGCTGAGTTGTCAATTCAACCACACCTGGAAACTTAGTATCTGCAGCAAAGTGTTTAGTAGCAAAGTAATATGAAAGTGATGGTAACGGTAACAAAAGAGTAATGAAAGCAAAGTAATATTTTTGGTATTTTGTAGTGATTGTAACAATAGCAACGGGAAAGTAAATAAGCGTAAACCTGTATGTGGAAAGCTCGTAGGCATCAGATCAATGATGGATAATTATGCCGGATGCGGTTCATCATGTAAAAGTCATAACATAGGGTGACACAGAACTAGCTCCAATTCGTCAATGTAATGTAGGCATGTATTCCGAATATAGTCATACATGCTTATGGAAAAGAACTTGCATGACATCTTTTGTCCTACCCTCCTGTGGTAGCGGGGTCCTAATGGAAACTTAGGGATATTAAGGCCTCCTTTTAATAGAGAACCGGAACAAAGCATTAGCACGTAGTGAATACATGAACTCCTCAAACTACGGTCATCTCCGGTAAGTATCCCGATTATTGTCACTTCGGGGTTAACGGATCATAACACATAATAGGTGACTATAGACTTGCAAGATAGGATCAAGAACTCATATATTGATGAAAACATAATAGGTTCAGATCTGAAATCATGGCACTCGGGCCCTAGTGATAAGCATTAAGCATAGCAAAGTCATAGCAACATCAATCTCAGAACATAGGAGGTGTTTGGTTGGATGATTTCTGCCCGTCACCTGATTACAACGTGATCTAAAAACTTCACGCGCGTTTGGTAACGCAGCGCCGTAATCGGCTCCCACTGTAAACGAGTCCCGTCACACTTGCGCTCGATACCGCCCACCCCCCACCGTAATCAAGTTGCGTTACCGAACCGAGCCCCACTCTTTCTCCTCGCCTCCCCACAATCCTCTCCGCCTCATCCAAAGTCGCCTGTCAGGCTGCCCCGATCCCTTTGCTTTATTGAAACTGCCAGTTAGTGCCACCACTTCCCTCCTTCTAGTCGCTGGAGATGCCTCTATGGCCTGCATCTCAGTGATGAACCCCATCGACACCGACAAGGACGGGCTTGAGGACGACCCCTTCTTATCCCTCTTCCTTGGAACCCCCCACCCCCGATCTACTCGCCGGCCAAATCCCTTTCCATGATTTCTTTATTGCTCAAGTTAATTGTCATCAAGATCATGTTAGCTTGTTCCTGACTTCGATTCTGTGAGATTTTTTGTTTTTTGCGATCTGATTACACAGCAGATCATGTTAGCTCTGTAACTTGATACCTTTACATGCATGAAACAAACAGAAAATCAAATGCTCCTATTACGCCGTGATCCCACCGCTACCTGATTCCATTACCAGTCCCGTTACCTTTGGTTGTACCAAACACATCCATAGTGGATACTAGGGATCAAACCCTAACAAAACTAACTCGATTACATGATAAATCTCATCCAACCCATCACCGTCCAGCAAGCCTACGATGGAATTACTCACGCACGGCGGTGAGCATCATGAAATTGGTGATGGAGGATGGTTGATGATGACGACGGTGAGGAATCCCCCTCTCTGGAGCCCCAAACTGACTCTAGATCAGCCCTCCCGAGAGGTTTTAAGGCTTGGCGGCGGCTCCATATCGTAAAACGCAATGAAATATTCTCTCCTATTTTCTCTCCCCGAAAGCAGATATATAGAGTTGGACTTGGAGTCGGGAGGTCTCCGGGGGGCCCATGAGGTAGGGGGTGCGCCCTAGGGGGGGCGCCCCCACCCTCGTGGAAAGGGTGTGGCCCCCTGGTCTTCATCTTTGGCGAGGATTTTTTATTATTTATTGTAAGATATTCCGTGGAGTTTCATGTCATTCCGAGAACTTTTGTTTTCTGCACATAAAACAACATCATGGCAATTCTGCTGAAAACAGCGTTAGTCCGGGTTAGTTCCATTCAAATCATACAAGTTAGACTCCAAAACAAGGGCAAAAGTGTTTGGAAAAGTAGATACGACGGAGACGTATCAGGGTGCACTCGCCGACTTTGTGGCAGAATGGACCGATACCCCGGAGCTCGAAGCAGGCGAGAACCGATCCCTCTCGCCAGGCAGTGAAGCGCCGGATGGCTGGGTCATGTACTTCGATGGCGCGTTCGCATGCCATGGCGCG
The DNA here is from genome assembly GCF_018294505.1 of Triticum aestivum. Taxonomy (NCBI): domain Eukaryota; kingdom Viridiplantae; phylum Streptophyta; class Magnoliopsida; order Poales; family Poaceae; genus Triticum; species Triticum aestivum. Next base: position 93,301,244 of record NC_057806.1, on the reverse strand, counting down.
GGGGCTGGAGCCGTGCTCATCTCGCCCACTCAGGACAAACTTTACTACGCCGTGCAGCTCTGCTTCCAGCGGGGTGAGAAGGTCTCCAACAACATCGCAGAGTACAAGGGTCTCATCACTGGCCTCAAGGCTGCGGTGGCCCTGGGGGTGAAATGCCTCACCATCAAGGGAGACTCGCATCTCCTCATCAGCTTCTCCAACAAGGTGTACGAGCCAAAGTGTGAGCACATGGAGGCATACCTCGCAGAGGTACGCAAAATGGAGAAGTAGTTCCTGGGCCTGGAGCTATAGCATGTGCCTCGTGGCACCAACAAAGAGGCCGACGACATTGCCAAAGAGAATCCAAGCGGCTACCCCAGGAGCCTGGCATCTTCGAGGAGCGGCTCTTCAAGCCTTTGGCAGCACCTCCGCCTGTGGAGCTGGCGCCACCTCAGGAGGAACTCCCCCAGCCACCAGCCTTGGGAGCCCCCGCCTGCGGCCCGACCTTAGGAGCGCGCCTCCTCTTAGCGCTCGAGCCTCAGTAGGGGTGCTGGACCGAGGAGTTCAGGGCGTACCTGACGCAAGGCACATTGCCGGAGAAGGAGGAAGACGCGGAGCGTGTGGCCCGGCAGGCTACGGCGTACTACATGTAGGACGGTGAGCTATACAGGAAGTGGCCAAATGACGTTTCTCTGCGATGCATTTCCAAGGAACAGGGGAATGAGTTGTTGGCTGACATACATGGCGGAGACTGCGAGCACCACTCGTCGTCGCGCACCCTGGTCGGCAAGGCTTTCCGCAATGGGTTCTACTGGCCCACGACACTCAACGACGCGGCCGATCTGGTAAAATCCTGCGAGGCGTGCCAATTCCACGCCAAGCAGATCCACCAGCTGGCTCAGGGCCTCCAGACTATCCCGCTCTCATGGCCGTTCACGGTCTGGGGGCTGGATATCCTGGGCCCATTCCCTCAGGCGCCTGGAGGTTACCGCTACCTCTATGTTGCCATCAACAAATTCACCAAGTGGGCAGAAGTGGAAGCCGTCCGCACCATCCCAGCTGGGTCAGTAGTCAAGTTCATCAAGGGCCTCGTAAGCCAATTTGGGGTCCCTAATCGCATCATCACCGACAGCGGCTCACACTTCACTAGCAATATCTTCAAAACATATTGTGCTAACCTTGAAATGCAGATCTGCTACACCTCCGTGGCGCACCCCAGGAGCAACGGCCAGGCCGAACGCGCCAATGCGGAAGTCCTGAGGGGTCTCAAGACTAGGACCTTCAAGAAGAAGCACGAGGTCTGCGGCAGGGGCTGGCACGGCGAGCTCTAGTCTATGGTGTGGTCCATCCGCACCACCGCCACTAGGCCGACAGGCGAGACCCCATTCTTCCTCGTCTATGGAGCAGAAGCAGTTCTCCCACATGAGGTTAGGCATCGCTCCGCGCGCGTCCTGGTGTTTGATGAAACGTAGCAGGACGCCATGCGGGGGATGGACCTCGTGTTGGGGAAGGAACGCCGTCGTGAAGCCTCGCTCCGAGCTGCGAGGTACCAGCAGGCGCTGTGGCGGTACCACTGCCACAGCGTCCGCTCCAGGACGCTCGAGGTGGGTGATCTCGTCTTGAGGCGGGTACTCTCTAGGGAAGGGCTGCACAAGCTCTCGCCCATGTGTGAGGGCCCGTTTCGGGTCACCCACGTCTCCAGGCCTGGCGCCACATGCCTGGAGACACAGGACATGATCCCCATCCAGAACGCCTGGAACATCCAGCACCTCTAGAGGTTCTATCCATGAAGCAAGGCCCGGTGCCTGTGAAGCAAGGCCCAGTGCGTGTGAAGATCTCCGCTCGTGACACTCTCACATAATAATGAGTGGGGCTATACATGCCCATGAGTCTCAGGAGTGCCGCCCTCGGGCCTCGGGGGCTCCCTCCCATGTCTTAGTGACAGCACTTAGCTCCGCGCTGGTGAGAAGACAAGAAGACTAGACTAGGTGCCGAACGCGACTTTTCATTTGCTTTCCGCAGTTGGTTTGCCCCTTTTTAGTGAGAATTCGCTTTCTGGTGTTCGCAAGGCACCCTCGCTCGAGCTTGCAAGCTGACGCACTCCTCTCAATCCGTGCCCCCGGGTACCGCGATGTGAAGCACTGGGTCACGGCTGGCAGTGCCTGTGATCAGGATTCGGAAGAATAAGAATTTCCTAACAAATTTTTGCAGTTCCCAAACGCCTTGCGAGCATAGGAGGCCTCGCTAGGCATTGGGGAATGCGACCCTCGCGAGGCGAAAACTTCTTGAAGCGCATCAAGCTAAGTTATTCCTACGTGCATGCATAAAATGTTGATGTTGTAGCAGAACACAAGAGCGATAAACATAGCACAACCACTTGGAAATCATAGTTGTTGTATGCCCCAGTGGGGCCCCATATTTGTCTCTCTCTTAATGCAGGAAGGAAAGGAAGAACGAAACAAAAGCGGAACGTGATCCCACGGCAGGTCGCTAGGACGGGACCGTGGCGCTCTCCTGAGCTCAGCCAGACCCCTCCTAGCGCTTCACTAAAGCGCAACGACAAGACGACCCTCTGCCACCTTCGAAGAGGGCGTAGCAGCGTGGCGGCTGGTCGTAGCCGCCGCTACTGGAGCTGTCGCCGGAAGAAGAGTCGCCGTAGCTGGATGCGCCATGGCCGGCGCCGAGGCCGCACCCGCCTTCACTCTAATCGCGACCGTCGCCAAGGCCGAGCACCTCACCACCGTCGCTGTCCTTGGGGCAACACCCGACGCTTCTGGGAATGGGGGTCCCTAGACTTGCCTGCCTGCGGCCCACATCGTGGCTCCATCAGCGGCCCTATACGTCACATCTTCGCCAGCAAACACTCAAGACCCTCGCGAGGGGGATGGCCTCGCGAGGCGGACGATGCAAGATCTCCTCAGGGGCGGCCTCACTAGGCTGGCTCGCGAGGGGTGGAGAGATCAAGGCAAGGGACACCTCGCGAGGTTTGTGCGACGCAAGCCATGACGACTTGAGCCAGGCGGGCGCCAACGCATGCAGCGTCCTCATTTCCTCTTTGGTGCTAAAGAGGCAAGCGTAGGCGAGGAGTCCTAAGGCATCGGGCAAAGGTTTCCATATCGGTGCAACAAGACCAAGACCAGCAGGACAGCAGGACGGAGGTCATAGTGGAGCCCAAGACGGGGTCACCACCAGAGCCTTTGGCAGGCGAAGACTACTTTTGTTAGGATAGCTTGTACTAGTTGTCCCCGTTCAAACTGGCCGTTGTGGGATCCCTTCTCCCCTAATATTTGGGAAGAGGACCCGGGCCTCTATAAATAGGGCTAGCCACCACCTTAGAAAACAAGAGAGAATCATGGAAGACATCAACTGACCAAGCACAAGAACACCTCTCCTCAGGAGGATGTTCTTCCCTTGTAACTGTTCATCCTCAGCCCGAGAGGCAATCCACCACACCACACTTGAGTAGGGTATTATACCACATCTTTGGCCCAAACCAGTATAAACTCTTGTGTCTCTTGTTCTTTGGGTTCGTCGAGCTAGGCCGTGAGATCATAGTGTGCGCGAGCTAGAGAGGGGGAGAGATCTTTGTGCGCACCCAAGTGTTCGAACCTCAAGGGTTTTGTCGGAACCCGAAATCCGACAACCGGATCTGCTCCGCCTTCTTAATCCAGACCTGTTTGGGGATGGATTACTCAGTACTTCTCCTTTGGGTTAACGAGCCTATTGGTGTTCGGAGTTTTTAGAACTTACCTCAGAGGCCGAATGGTTGTAGTCGAGGCCGGTGTCGTCTGAGGACCTTGGCCATGATTTCTGCTTCTTAAATAGTAGCTTCCAAATTCCCTTATGAGTTGTGTTGTAGAACAGTTGTAGGGTCTACGGCCCTGCCGGATTGAACTCCCACATCTTGAGGGGCCGCCTTTGGCAGGGAAGTGCTCGGTGGATCAGCATCACTTGGATTACATCAGCGAGGGTAATGTCCTTCGCTATCATGCTCTTGATGTGTTTCTGCAGAAGCAGCACGTCAGGGACCGACCCCCAGTCCGAACCCTTGTCGGTCCAGGATGTGAGCCTCAGCGAGGGTCTGGATCTAAAGGCTGGTGCGGCTGCCCACTTGGAGCCGCGGGGTTCTGTAATATAGAACCATTCCTGTTGCCATATTTTGATGGTGTCCACCAAGACTCCCTTTGGCCAATTAACTTTGGGGAGCTTGCTCACCATGGCGCCACCACAGTCCGCGTGTTGCCCATTGACCACCTTCGGCTTCACATTAAAAATCTTGAGCCATAAGCTGAAGTGTGGAGGGACACGGAGGAAGGCCTCACACACGACGGTAAATGCCGAGATGTGAAGGAACGAATTTGGGGCCAGATCGTGAAAATCCAGCCCGTAGTAGAACATGAGACCCCTTACAAAGGGGTGAAGGGCGAATCCGAGTCCATGGAGGAACTAGGGGATAAACACCACCCTCTCACTGGGCTCCGGAGTGGGATGACCTGCGCCAGATTGGGAAGCCTGTGCTTGATTTCCGCAGTTAGATACCGCGCTTCCCGTAGATCCTTGATGTTCTCCTCCGTGACAGAGGAGGGCAACCGCTTGCCTTGAGAGCTGGCCATGGTCGGAGGAGTTGCAGAGGGGAGAAAAGCTTGGAACTTGGGCGCTGGAGCTCGGGGACGGAGAGACATAGAGAATGAGGCGTGTGGCAGAAAAAGTTGGGTTCTATCCACTTATATGGACTGTGAATATCGAGCGTCCCCTCCTTTGAGCCTTAAAACCCGCCTGTTTCGAAGGGGTAATGTGAACCGTACGGTTAGGTTACCAAAACTCGTATTAATAAGAATCCTGCAATAAGGGGACACGATCTCTACTTTGACAAGATGTGTCAATGGGAGTTGCGCATTGAAACGGAGGGCAGGAGGCCCAAAAATGGTTCGAAATGATAGTAGAACCAAACGTGAAGTTTCACCGTAGAAAGTTGTCGATGGATATATTTTAAGTATTATGCGTTTATGGTTGAAAGGTTAACTTGTGGTACAGAGCCGGATGTAGATCTCTTGTTCGGAGAACTACTTTGGAGTATTCGAAGGAGGAACCCGCCTTGTGATGCCGAAAACAACTTGCGTGCCGCACTCATCGTCATCGGAAGAATGGTTCAGGGGCTACTGAGGGAGTCCTGGATTACGGGGTCCTCGGGTGCCCGGGTCATGTGATGTGGGCCTGACTGATGGGCCGTGAAGATGCAAGACGAAAGACTTTCCGCCATGTCCGAATGGGACTCTCCTTGGCGTGGAAGGCAAGCTTGGCGTGCGGATATGAAGATTCCTTTCTCTGTAAACCGACTCTGTACAACCCTAGCCCCCTCTAGTGTCTATATAAACTGGAGCGTTTAGTCCATAGAGGCGATCATAATCAGACAGGCTAGACATCTAGGGTTTAGCCATTACGATCTTGAGGTAGATCAACTCTTGTAACCCCTATACTCATCAAAGTCAATCAAGTAGGAAGTAGGGTATTACCTCCATTAAAAGGGCCCGAACCTGGGTAAACATTGTGTCCCCTGCCTTCTGTTACCCTCGATCCTTAGACGCACAATTCGGGACCCCCTACCCGAGATCTGCCGGTTTTGACACCGACAGCGACCACAAAGGTTTGATTGACAAGGGTGCTGGCACGCGAGGCTAGGGGTAGGCGGTGGCATGCGGGTCATTGGCGAGCTGGGCTTGAGGGGGCTCCGAGCCGAGGTGGGCGGAGGAGGTGGCCTAGAAGCAGCGGCTCGTCGGGTCTGATTGCAATGAGGTGGCCAAGTGTACGTTGTGGGGGCTGGCGGCGCTGCGCACAGGAGGCAACGCAGCCGAGGCAACAGAGGATGGTGTCATCATCGGAGAAGATGACCTGACGGTGGACAAGGAACACAATCAATGATGTTATTTTTTGCAACAAAGGGCATGTTGCAATTGTAACTAGACTCAAATGGGTTCTGTTACGGCCTCACAAAAAAAAATCATGTTTACAGTTGCAACAAGGGTCCTATTACAATTACAACAAAGCTCTTATTGCAAAAGAATTCTGTTACAACCTCGCAAAAAAGCTTCATAGAGAAAAGAGTCGTATATGCGTTCCTATTGCAATTAGGAAATACAGAAAAGGTATTGTATGCATTATAGATCGACAACTCGCAACTCGGCCGAACTCCCGTAGCACGTCTTTTTTTAACTCCTCAAAATTGAGGGGTTAATTTTTTTAGAAGGCGTATGAAAAGCTAAAATTTAGGGTTTTGTTAGATATGCTCAACGAGTGGACGCCGGTCTACCTCGTCTCATGTGGTCTTAGGGCCATGGAGGCGCGGTGGATCCCTTCTCTTACCGATGAGAGGGCTCCGTATTTTAATTTTTTTTAGTTTTGTTAGGGTCCTGCTAAGAGATGCGAGGCGGCGACGGCTCTACGAAGATGGAATAAAATTATCCCCGCCTAGTCCCCGTCCCGGTGGTGTTTCTAGCCTCGTCGGAGGGTGTGTGGAGGTTTGTCTCCAGCGGATCTTGCGGGATTCAGCCGTCCCTTGTCTTCAGTGGATCCATGTGGATCTTGTCTTCGTTCGTCTTTGTTCACGTGTCTACACGTTGGATCCTTTCGATCTAAGCTTCTCTTCATCGGCGACAGTTGTTGTTCTAGTGCGTCGGTCCTATAAAGGTTTAGCACGACGACTTCTCTACTGTTTACTACAATAAGGTTTGCCTGGCTCCGATGAGGCAGTGGCGAAGACAGCAGCGCGCCTTCGGCTAGATCCAGTGTTTATATTCATCGATGCATGGTCTACGAATCTGGATGTATTTTTTACTTTTGATATTATTAAATTAAAAAAACTCTAATAGCTAGGCATGAGAATAGGAAGATTTGGCATCAAGCAGTACCCGGCTCGGCAGAGCCAAACACAACCTACAAGCCGAAACCGCCATACCGCACCATATCAAACTCCAACAATCTCCTCGTAGCATCTATACTACTTATAAAAGAGCAAACATTATCTTCTCTAAGTGCACCCCACAAAACATACACGAATACATGACCACCGCATGATTAGTCCCACTAAACTCAATCTAATGGCTAGCCTTAATGTAATATGTTCTCTGTGTGCACTTAGCAATTTACATTGACTGACCCTACTCCACCGTGGAGGAAAATATGAAAGCGCTTGGTCAATTAGGAAACTATAATCACGGACACATCCTATTAAGAAATTAATCACGGGCGCATCTAATTATTAGGAAACTAGTCACAAACGCATCCTATTATTAGGAAACTAATCACAGACGCATCCTATTATTAGGAAAATGATCACGCGTGCATCCTATTATTAGGAAATAATCACGAGCGCATCCTATTAGAAAATTAATCACAAACGCATCTAATTATTAGGAAACTAATCACGGATGCATCCTATTAGATAACTAATCACGAACGCATCCTATCGTCTCCTATCAGGGAATCGCGATCGCGAGTCGCCTGTTGTCACCAGCCCACCACCCACGCAAGCCACAGTGGGAGACATGCGAGGAGGAGCTGCGGCTTCCTCCGAACACACACACGTGTCATCGCCGCCTTCGTCTTCTGCTTAGAGGCCAGGTCACTCTTCTACTGACTGCAACGACTTCGTCCACGTTCTAGGCATGCTCTCCAGGAACCACCGGCATCCGCGTCGACTTTAGCTGCGTCCACAACACCCACGCTGACAACCACCCACCGCCGACGCCCTTCAAGTGGGGGCAACGCTGGGTATCCTAGACCAGTATAAGCGGGCCATGTATGTAGATTCGCCTGGTCGCCAACCATCATCGTCACCGGGGCGGCACAGGTCTCGGCCATTGTGCAGCAGGTGAAGCTAATCACGGCCCCATCTCACTCGCCCGAAGCCACCGCCGACTCCCTCAACTCTGACGCGTGCTGCTCCGTTGGACACGCTTGTCCAGTACTCATGCGTGGACGACATCGTCCAAAGACATCCTACCTTTGTGGGACATTGGAACCCCCCACGCCCTGGTGCGTGGAGGCCACCGCCTCAAAGCTGGACGACTGACTCACCTGCGTCGACAATGCTGCCTAGCTGGTGAGAGGACACGATCACCGTGGCTGCTCGTAGGCTTTAACGACGGAGGCGCTCGCCTTCACGTGAACGCGTCGCACGCATGCACTAATCAGGTAAGTACCAAGTGTTGTTTTTTTACTGTCATCGCTACCTCGCCGGTGGTGACACATCTAGAAGTACAAGAACTAGAGATGAGGCAATGAGAAACCGAGGAGCGCTGGAGCACACACAGTTGGGTTTCAGGCAACCAATGCCTTCTTTTTTCTTTATTTTTTCTCTGATTTTGGCGTACCTGCGATAGATAACCCTATTTTCTTAAGTACTGACTACCGGTTGTTACATGGCCAACTCACGACTACACATTGAACTCACAGACAAATTCACTGAACCTAGACCTTACTTGCAGTCATGAAATTATGTTATACTGAAAAAACCCCAGAAGTTTGCATAAGTTTTAGTGAAAAGAAACTAAAGTTCGCATAAGTTTTACGAAAAAAAACCTGAAGTTTGCATAAGTGTTATTTGTTTTTCTAGCAGATACATGACAATTGTAATTTTACATGCGCATTTTCATACCGTCCTAATCTACAGTTGAGTTAACATGTTTTCCTGATAGGAAACTTGGACCACATACAAGAGAAGCAAAAAATGTATGTTGATTATGATGATGACGAATGTAGGATATTTTGTGGTCATGGTAAATTCTCATATCATTTATTTCATTTTATTATTGCACTCTACATTACATACTATGCACGACCACTTTGGTAGAGGTGACGAGTTCGCATCATACAGAGAGACCAACCATGTTTCTCCAAATATCTTGAATCATGATCCTTATGACTTCATCTCTAATACTTATAAGAAGTACATTTTTTCATTTGACTATTTCCTGACTTGAGAGGTAAGGTATGTTTTATCCACTAGAGTTGCTAAAATTGGAAGCATGTCTGCAGTTTTTTTCTTTCTAAACTGGCATTTGTTGGCATTTTTTGCCACTGTTATTCTTACAAGTGGTAGCCTACGCATGTTGAAGACCATTTCCAAATTATTTATCTTCGTATCATTATTACTACAAACTGAGAGGATATTTCTTATATTGTCAAAATTTAGAATGTTGAGCCCTTAAAGAAATGTGTAGTACTCAAGTAACTGTTCCAAGTTGTCATATTAATGCTTTTGTCCAGTGAATAACAAGTATAATTATGCAATTTATCACTATAATTTTTATTTGGTTTACATGTTCTATTTTCATAATAAAGCAAGTCACTTTTCTTGCTTGCAGACATTACGACACTTGTGGTGCAATAGTAGAATCAGATGGTCCAACTAGCATTTTTTGTCTTGTTTCACAGCTGATTCTATGCAGTCAAGACATCTCTACACTTCTCTATCTGACAATTGCTTCCTCTTTTCAACAAACCATAGATGTCTCTTCCCACTATTGTGGTTGACACTTAATTGTAATAATAATTCTTGATTGGAGTTTGTTGGCACTGAAACGCTTCCTTAGCTTGTCCTAAGTGACAATTTCATGTGTGATTATACTTGCATAAATGTGTGCATATGGAGAATCATGATGAATCTTCTAAATAATTTTGAGTTTTATACATTGAGAAAAGTGGGTGGTCTTTTAATACAAGAGGCATGTTGATTAAGGAGAAACGATATTTCAAATTATTTGTACAAGTTGGGAATGAGAGATTGTGTACTTTATAGGGAAATTTCAAATTTATGAATAAATTGTCTTGTATTAAGTTTAGTATAATGTGTTAATCCAAATAGACGTGTGTTGCATGTGCACACTTATTAGTCCAAATAGACGTGCGTTGCACGTGCACACTTACTAGTCTCAAATTAAAAAACAATCTCCTCCTAGGACCTGCTATGGCGTCCGTCGCATTAAAGCTCTCACGGGTCGCTTGGACGACCACCAGTTCCGTCCGCTTCTCTCTTCGCCTACCCGGCCGCGATCTCACCATGACCGCCCAGACGCGGCCCTTACTTAGATGCCCAAACTCCGCCGCCGCCTCCACCAGTGACTTCTTCCTCCGGTGAGGCATCGCTACACTCCCCTCCGGTGATGACTCCCATCTGCCTATGGGCGCCGCAGCAGATGACCTCGAGGATGAGGTCCACCCTGGTAATCAATCAATCTCGCTATTCTTTATACATCTTGGTTGGCAGCACACATTATGGTTATCGTTTCTGTGATGACGCAAGACCTGGACACCGTTCCCTACTTCGACGAAAAGGACCTCGCGTCGGATGAAACTCTGTGGGCTCTGTACGAGCCGTGGTGCTGCTTCCACGGGATGGCGCGCGACCATGATGAGATGACTCGGTGATTTGGTCATTTCAAGGATACGGCGTGGCATGTCCACGAGTTCAACAAGTCGGGTAGGAGCTACACCAAGGGGCTCACCCAGTTCTCCGATTTGGAGCCAGAGGAGTTCTTCGGCCCTCGTCGCTATCCCAGGACTCACAGAACTGGTAGTCGTTTCATCACCAACGACAGGGATGAGGTCAAGGTGATCTGTACTGACGGGTGTCTTGAAAAACATGAGGGCCCCGTTTGGATAATCCCCTGTGTCAAGCAGCCCTAAAGAAACGATTGTATAGGCTAGCAGTAAATACGATTAATATTGTAATCTGCCTACCATTTGGATGCAAAGGAAATATGCTTGCTACTTCCAGCTGAACACAAAATGCGAAGTTAATCTGCGAAGAACCGTAACAAATTATTGACTTTTTTCTGAGCATACTTAGCTTTATAGAAAAGGAGAAAACAATATATAGGAAAGTTTAGGTGTTGCCATCAACCACAAGTCGGCTGAGGCCACACATACTTCAACTCCACACACTAAGCTAACTCCTCACAAAAGTTCACTAACTCCTCTCCCTCCGGCTATCGCCCACATGTGAAGCTCATCAAGAATCTTGTTGACAAGTTCCACAACCGAAGACGGGGTGCCCGCCGAGCGGAATACTCGATCGTTTCTTTGTTTCCAAATGTGCCAACAGACTAATATCACAAATGAGTCAAAAGCTTTGCGGTTCTCCTTGGCAATCCTTTGTCGAGCGTTTCCCCACCATTGCTCCAAATTGTTGTCAGCCGTAGGAGCTAAGCTAGGCCGAAGTCTCGTCCTGGACAACGCCATGTGCCATACTTGTTGTGAGATGACGCACTAGACAAGGAGGTGGTTGAGGGAGTCCTGGACTAAGGGGTCCTCGGGCGTCCGGCCTGTTAGCCATGGGCTAGACTGATGGGCTGTGGAGATACGAAGACCGAAGACTGCACCCGTGTCTGGACAGGACTCTCCTTGACGTGGAAGGCAAGCTTGGTGACCGGATATGTAGATTCCCTTCTTTGTAACCAATCTTGTGTAACCCTAGATCCTCTCGGTGTCTATATAAACCGGAGGACTTAGTCCGGATAGGATACTCATTATCATAGCCATACAAGCTAGACCTCTAGGGTTTGGCCATTACTATCTCAAGGTAGATCAACTCTTGTAATACTCATATTCATATATATCAATCAAGCAGGACATAGGGTATTACCTCCATAGAGAGGGCCCGAACCTTGGTAAACATCTTGTCCCTTGTCTTCTGTTACCATCGGCCTCAGACGCACAGTTCGGGACCCCCTACCCGAGATCCGCCGGTTTTGACACCGACATTGGTGCTTTCATTGAGAGTTCCTCTATGCTGTTGCTAAAAGGTTTGATGGCCCCTTCAATCGTCAATAATGATGTTGTCTAAGGAGAAACTTTCCTCCTCGGACATATCTTTGTGTTTGGCGGCTTCGCATTGCGGGCCAATTCGCTTGGCCATCTGGAGCAGATCGAAAGCTACGCCCCTGGCCATCAGGTCAGATTTGGGAGCTTGAACTACGTCGCGGACATCCGTGGAGACTTGATCTTCACTGGACTCGAGACCGCGTTAGCCACTCCCGGTCACCCGATGATCATGACCTAAATCTGTCATCAGGCCGCATTCAGGAGATTACTCCTATAACCGCTCTAGCCCTAGATCCGGAGCTGACTGCGCCATCCGAGGACGGGAGGATCAATCCCACCACGGAGGCCACAGATTCCACAGTGTTGGAGCCGCACACAGACCTAACCTCTCACGACATCTTTGTCACCGGAACTCCGGACTCGTCTCCGGCCGTACGTTCCGAACCACGTGAGCCTGCGGACGCCGAAATTGATCGTTTATGGATCTTCAAGTTTAGTGCCGCAGACAACTTCCAGCACTCACCTTTGGGCGATGTGCTAAACTCATTAAAGAACCTGTCCTTGGCGGAGGACTCACAGCTGAACTATATCCGGCTCGAACTAGGGGCTGACGGTGGAGAATTTTGCTTCCTACCCGCCACCCACTTCATAGCCACGGTTGAGGATTTGACCGACGAACTTGATTACGACTCCGAAGACGTCGACAGTATGGACGACGATGCCGGAGAAGAAGAGGCCTAGAACCCGCCGTTCACCGGACGCTGGACGGACACTTCCTCGTATGATGTATACATGGTGGATGCACCAAAGCAGAACAGCGGCGAGGACAAGGAAGATCCAGCTAAGGATAAACCTTCTGAAATACAGTCCAAGCGTCGGCGGCAGTGGTGCCGCTCTAAGTCACGCCACAGTAAAGACAGCAGCACTGACACAGGAGAAGATAACACTCCAGAAGGTGCCGAAGACAACGAAGACCCCGTCGATACAGCTAATGAACAAGATGAACGGGAAGGCGGGTAGGTTAGCCCCGGTAAACAGGCCACGCACGAAGATTCGGAGGACGATAATTATCTTCCGCTCTCCGAGGATGAGGTGAGCCTCGGCACCGACGATTTCGTCGTGCCTAAGGAACCTCTAGAGCAGGAGCGCTTCAAGCGCCAGCTAATCGCCACGGCAAGGAGCCTGAAAAAGAAGCAGCAACAGCTTCAAGCTGACCAAGATCTGCTCAATGATAAATGGACGGATGCCCTAGCAGCTGAAGAGTACGGCGTCAAGCGCCCAACCAAAAGCTACCAAAGTGCAAATTGCTACCTCAGTTTGACGAGGAGGCGCCGAACTACATACCTCCATCGTACAATGTGGCTGACCGACCACCACGTGGTCGAGACAAAACGGCAACTCTTGCCGAACACCAGACAGCCCCGCCTCAGCGCACAGGCAGAGGTAAATTAGCCCATGGTCATACATATGACCTCCGGCAAAACCTGAACAATAAAGCATGACATACTAGATCAGTCTACGGATCGTGAGGGCGTGCCTAGACACGCGATGACGGCCACCTATTCAGACGTGACAAACTTAGTCATGTGCGGGCCGAAAACCGCAGACGGACTCCATCAGAGCTACGTCGTGATACGACCCAATATAGAGGCGCCGCACACCCTCATTGCTTCACTGATGAGGTCCTAGATCATGAATTCCCAGAAGGGTTCAAACCTGTGAATATAGAATCATACGATGGAACCACGGACCCCGCGGTGTGGATCGAAGACTTCATCCTCCACATTCATATGGCCCGTGGCGACGACCTCCACGCCATCAAATACCTCCCTTTAAAACTCAGGGGGCCAGCTCGGCACTGGCTCAACAGTCTGCCGACAAATTCTATTGGCAGCTGGGAGGACTTGGAAGAGGCCTTCCTCGATAACTTCCAAGGTACATATGTTCGACCTCCGGGCGCTGATGACTTAAGCCATATAGTTCAACAGCCCGGAGAGTCCGCCAGGAAATTCTGGACTAGGTTCTTAACTAAAAAGAACCAAATCGTCGATTGTCCGGATGCCGAAGCCCTAGCAGCCTTCAAACACAGCATCCACGACGAATGGCTCGCTCGCCACCTTGGCCAAGAAAAGCCAAAATCCATGACAGCCCTCACAGCACTCATGACCCGCTTTTGTGCGGGCGAGGATAGTTGGTTGGCCCGTAGAAAAAACAATGCAAGCAACGCCGGCACCCCTGAAGCTAAAACTAACAAGGACAAGTCTCGAGGCAACAGATACAAGCACCGAAACAACAATAATAACACCAAGGACACGGCAGTCAATGCCGGATTCAGGGGCTCTATGTCCGGTCAGCGGAAGAAGCCGTTCCAAAAGAACAATTCAAGCCCATCCATCTTGGATCGCATACTTGATCGTTCGTTCCAGATTCGTGGCACCCAATCATACAAATAGAGATTGCTGGGTTTTTAAACAGGCCGGCAAATTAAACGCCGAAAACAGGGAAAAGGGATCGCAAAGCGAGGACGATGACGAAGAGCCCCAGCAACAGAACACATGGGGACAAAAGAAGTTTCCACATCAGGTCAAAACGGTGAATATGATATACGCTACCCACATCCCCAAGAGGGAGCGCAAGTGTGCGCTCAGGGACGTCTACGCAATAGAGCCAGTCGCCCCAAAATTTAATCCATGGTCGTCATGCCCGATCACCTTTGATCGCCGGGATCACCCGACCAGTATCCGTCACGGTGCCTCAGCCGCACTAGTCTTAGACCCAATAATTGATGGGTTCCACCTGACTCGCGTCCTTATGGACGGAGGTAGTAGCCTTAATCTGCTCTATCAAGATACAACGTGAAAAATGGGCATTAACCCATCTCGGATCAAGCCCACTAGGACTACCTTCAAAGGAGTCATACCAGGTGTAGAGGCCCGTTGTACGGGCTCAATCACACTAGAGGTTGTCTTCGGATCTCCGGACAACTTCCGAAGCGAGGAACTAATCTTCGATATCGTCCCCTTTCGCAGCGGCTATCACGCACTACTCGAATGAACCGCGTTCGCTCGATTCAACGCAGTACCGCACTATGCTTATCTCAAGCTCAAGATGCCCGGTCCACGCGGCGTCATAACAGTCAATAGAAATATGGAGCGCTCCCTCCGTACAAAAGAGCACACAGCTGCTACAGCAGCAGAAGTACAGAGTGGCCTTCTCAAGCGGAACCTTAATTCGGCTGCTGAGCCCACAGACACCGTGAAGAGGGTCCGAACTACTCTGCTGCAGGAGAGCTCGGCTCGTCAGGAGCTCGACTAGCAATCCGGCCTCTGTCGTAGTTCCGATCAAGTGGTGTCATTCGTGCCGCGTGTACATAACTACGCACTCAAAATCCCATGGGCATCGACGGAGGCATGGCTAGCTTGTGGTCCGTAGTACGGCTCAACCGACGTCGGATACACATACACTTTCACTTTTACTTGTTTCCTTTTCAGGTCTCAATCCCACAGGCACCATCTGATAGCCTGGTCATCGGTCCTCTTGAAGGATAAACACACCAAGACGGCGAGAAACGCAGACATATGGGGGACTTTTTAGGTGATTCCATTAATGATAACTTTACCATTTTCAGGACCCACATGCAGCTCTCCCTTGGTTTCGGCATGTCAAATAGCCTGTTGCTTATCGCACTACCTGTATCAATGCACATTGACGTACTAATTAAATTACAATGAGAACAGTTTGCGGCTGGAGCTATAGGACTCCAGCTTTTTTGTACCTTTTATATTTTCTTTTTTTTTCAGCTCCCCTGTGGATAATCCTATCAGGTAGCACCCGTACACTTTGGTACACTCGATGCTTCCTAGGGGCTTCATAGCACCCCACATTACGGCAACAAAAGTCCAAACACTTTTTATAAGTATAGTTTGACACCCCGAATTTAGCATTATATGCATTGGCTCTGAATCATGTCTTTGGTCAATAGTTGGGTTGCCCAGCTCCTGTGCTTGCTACCTTACGTTCTACTACATCGGCTAAGGTAGTAAAGGGAGAACTACTATGATTGTGCCTTGGTTTATCCAAAGGAGCACCTCAGTAGAGAAAGCCGAAAACTGACTGTCATGATGCGGCGAGAGCCGGTCAGCTGTTCGGGGGTTGCAAATTGTTAGAGATTTCTTCCGCATTACATGAAGGATTGGTACTTCCCGATCAGACGCTTATAGCACTCTAGTTCGGATACTAGGGGCTGTGCCCATGTTTTTATTGTCGCACTCCTATGGCTAAGTGAGGGCCCTACAGCCGCATAGTCTGGTTGGCTGGTTCGTTGCGCCAAACAACTCCTTCAAGGACCATCTAATTGGATCAAGATTGTTTAGATTCCATCCCGAACACCCCCGTACTACCTACGTGGGGGTAGAAGCCGATGACTGGTTAACCCTCAGATTTCATACAACAAGGCCGCACAGGAAGTAAAAATTTAAAAACATAACAAGCATTATATGGCATAAACACTTTGTTTTACAAGGTAGAGAGAGCTTGAGTACATTCACTCAAAGATAATGTCTTTTGCACAATGATCCGCAACAATGCGAGATCCCTCCAGGACACCATCAAAATATAACTCGGGTTGGCGGTGCTCCTTGCCCTCAGGTGGCCCCTCGGTCATTAGCTTATTGGCATCCATCTTCGCCCAATGCATCTTGACGCGGGCAAAGGCCATCCATGCACCTCCGATACAGACCGACCGCTTTATAACCTCAAGTCGGGGGCAGGCATCAACAAGCCGCTTCACAAGTCCGAAGTAGCTGCTAGGTATCGGCGCGGCAGGCCATAGTCGGACTATCAGCTCCTTCATGGCTAGCTCGGCTGCCTTGTGCAGCTTGACCAGCTGTTTCAGCTGGTCGCTGAAGAACACCGGATGTTCGGGCACAAGACACTGAGACCAGAATAGCTTCTCCATAGAACTCCCCTCCCCGGCTCGATAGAACTCGGCAACGTCTGATACGCTGCGCGACAAATCCGTAAACGCCCCTGGAGAGCTCCAAACTCGGGTAAGTAAAAGGAACACTTCCTTCATAGACTTGCTTTGCATAATGAAAGCCTTACCCGCCGCGATCTTCCTGGCCGCCTGGATTTCCTGAAGGGTGCTCTGGGCTTCGGCTCGAGCCTCTTGTGCGCTCTGGAGGGCCTTTGCAAGTTCGGACGCTTGCGTCTTAGAATCACTCTCCAAGGACTCGCACTTCTTGACGGCGTCCTGGAGCTCTTGCTGAACCTCGCCGACCCGGGCCTCGTGCTTCTCGCGCGCGGTGCGTTCCTTGCCCGCTTTGTCCTCGGCCTTCTCTAATGCCTTCTTGAGGGCCGCCACCTCGGTCGTGGCCCCTAATAATGGTCATGGCACTTTAGTCAGCATGAACCATTCATCCTTCCTAAATATACACGCAGGTTACTGCATACCTTTACTATCCTCCAGCTGCTTCTTCACGAGGCCGAGCTCTTTCTCGGCCCGCTCCAGGTCCTGCTTCAGTCTGGAGACCTCCGCAGTGTGAGCGGCAGCAGCCAGCAGCGACGCCTGCTTATCCACATAGACATTTACATTAGACTCCTACAAAAATTATTTTGATCCCCTATTTGGCTTTTCCTTTCCGGAAACCGAACAGATCATCAGGGGCTACTGTCCACATTGTGATATTTTTTCTACAATTGTTACCTCAAAGCCTGTTAAAAGTCTACTGCAGGCCTCGGTCAGTCTGCTTTTGGCAGACTAAACCTTTTTGATCACCGTACCCATGAGGGCACGGTGCTCATCCACAATGGAGGCGCCTCACAGTGCCTCCAGTAGATTATCCAATGCCTCTGGTTGGATAGAGGTCATCGGTGGAACAGGCACACCTCCTCCTTTCGGGCAAGGCCGTTTTCTGGACTCCAGAGCCATGTAGGTCTCCGGAGTGGTATCCGGCTGAGGGCCGAAGAGAACTTGGCCCCCACTGCCAGTCCCCATGGGGCCTTTTCCCCCATGTGTTCGGCAGCCGAGGAGTCATCTTGAGGCGCCGCCTTAACGATTTCTGGAATCTCACCCCGGTCTGGGAAGATCCTTTGAGACACCACCTCATCATCACCCTTGGGTGAGGTAGAATGAGCGGGCGGCGGAGACATGCTAACCATCTCCTTTGAGTCTAGCGAATCCTCAATCGAGGATCACGGGGAGCCATCGCGGGCCGGACTGTAATGCAATAGTTTAAACATATTAATATTATAAACTGGAAAGGATAGGTATTGGGAGGTGCATAGGGTTTTGGTACTTACGAGGCAGCCCGAGGCTTGGTCCGGGGCATTCGCTCCGGACTGTTTTCGACATCCCATGCGGAGTTATCCGCAAGGGAGCCCTTCCCCCTCTTGGGCACTTTCGCCTCCAGATTCATGGAGGCCTCTCTTTTCTTCTTCCCCCCTCCAGGGGAAGCCGCTTTCTTCTTCCTCCTCGCCCTCATCTTCGGCGACCGAAGAGCCAATCTCGGCTTTGGACGACATGTCCGAAGCGCCCTTTCGGCGAAGGCCGCTCCTGCTTCCTTTGGCCGTCTTCTTGGCCTTCTTCTCTGGCACATCATAAGGCGCCGGAAATAACATTTTCATTGGGAGTGGGGTTTCCTCGTCTTCGAGAAGCGGAGCGGGACAATTAATCCGCTCTGCTATGTCGATCTAAGCCTGAAAATTGATAGGAAGGCTTAGAATCCTTCCCAAAATATGCCAGTAAAGGTTATACCATGAATACATGAAAGAACTTACCGAATTGGCCTGGCGCTTTAAGCTGAGCCCATGATCTTCGGTCGTGGGCAGTGGTATCTCGGCGGCCTTGAAGAGCACTTTCCAGATATCTTCGTGCGTTGTGCCGAAGAGCTCTCGTAGCGTCTGATGCTTGGCTGGATTAAACTCCCACAAAAAGCAAGTCCGGTGTTGGCACGAAAGGATCCGGCGAATGAGCATAACCTGGATCACGTTGACGAGTTTGATCCTCTTGGTTAGCATGTTCTGAACGCATGTCTAGAGCCAGTCAGCTCGCTCGAAGAGCCCCAGGCGAGGCCCTTCTCTTGCCAGGAGGTAAGCCACAGCGGAGTTCCGAATCGAAATTAGGGGCCGCCGCCCAGTTGGTGTTGCGCGGCTCGGTGATGTAGAACCACCCCGACTGCCACCCCTTCACCGTCACCACAAAGGAACCTTCGGGCCATATCATGTTGGGCATCTTGCCCACCATGGAGCCTCCACACTCTGCTGGTTGGCCTTTCACCACCTTCCGCTTTACATTGAAAGTCTTCAGCCATAGGCTGAAATGAGGCAGGATACGGAGGAAGGCCTCGCAAATGATTATAAATGCCGAGATGTTGAGGATAAAGTTGGGGGCTAGATCATGGAAGTCCAGCCCAAAATAAAACATCAGTCTGCGAACAAATGGGTGGAGAGGGAATCGCAGCCCACAGACGAAATGTGCGAGAAATACAACCCTCTCATGGGGCTCTAGGGTAGGAATGATCTATCCTTCGACCGGGAGATGGTGAACGATCTCCTTGGCCAGGTATCCGGTCTCTAGAAGCTCCTTGATGTCTTTCTTCTTAACAGAACAAGCCATCCACTTTCCACCTGCTCCGGATCTGGACATGGTGGAGTACTTTCTCGAGTGGGAAATAGATGAGAACTTGGGAGTTGGATCTCAAGAGTGGAAAGGCGGAAGAAGAGAGAAGGCGTGGGAGAAGAAAGGGGAATCTTATCTCCTTATAAGGGCAGTGAATATTGAACGCCACCCCACATGCCTCAAAGTTCGCCTGCTCCCAAGGGCAGTATAAACGGCACGGTTGGGTTGCCCACGCTCGTATTGATGAGAATCCCGTAATAATTAAGGGGACACGATCTCTGCTTTGGCAAGACGTGCCAATGGCAACCGCATCTCGAAACATGGAGCGGCAGACGAAAAACAGTTCGAAATTATGACCAAATGGATGTGATGTCATGTTGTAAAAGTTGTCAGCGGACTGGACTCATGTAGTATTATATTCACTCTACGGTTGTGTGTGGTGTGTGTTACAGGTCCGGACACGATCAATTCGCCCGAAGACTATTTTGGAGTTCGGAATGAGGAACCCGCCTTGCAATGCCGAAGACAACACTATGCGTCGGATACCTTGTCATTGAAGCCAGGTTCAGGGGCTACTGAGGGAGTCCTGGACTAAGGGGTCCTCGGGTGTTCGGCCTGTTAGCCATGGGCCGGACTGATGGGATGTGAAGATACGAAGACCGAAGACTGCACCCGTGTCCGGACGGGACTCTCCTTCGCGTGGAAGGCAAGCTTGGCGACCAGATATGTAGATTCTCTTCTTTGTAACTGACCTTGTGTAACCCTAGATCCTCCCGGTGTCTATATAAATCGGAGGACTTAGTCCGGATAGGATACTCATTATCATAGCCATACAAGCTAGACCTGTAGGGTTTAGCCGTTACGATCTCGAGGTAGATCAACTCTTGTAATACTCATATTCATCAATATCAATCATGCAGGACGTAGGGTATTACCTCCATAGAGAGGGCCCGAACCTGGGTAAACATCGTGTCCCTTGTCTCCTGTTACCATCGACCTCAGATGCATAGTTCGGGACCCCCTACCCGAGATCCGCCAGTTTTGACACTGACAGTGGTCGACTGTATCTTCATCCTGATCACAAAGGTAACAGGGGGAGGTGGCATCTTGGAGCCCATGTCTCAGACACCGATCGGAGGTCCATATCCTGTATTGGATTGCCAGCCACATGAAGATCTAGCATGTAAGCGGCTCCCAACATTTTCATACCCACTTTGCAAAGGTAACATTGGTTGCACCCATGAAAAACATCCGATAGGCTGAGGCTGAGGTGTAAACTTGTTTTGCATTCCAAGGCCAGAATGCCTCGTCCTGCAAGCTGGGGTCCTACCGAGCAGCCAACACATGCTCCCAGAGCCTAATAAATTGCACCAATCCTTCCGTAGAGAGGTCTCCCGAGATATCAGACGTCCATCGGTGGTTGAGAAACCCCTCCTTCAATGTTCTTCTGTTGACAGTCTGCGTATGAACTGCACCCCATACTTCTGGCGTGGCCTCCTTGGCCGACCCTCCTCCCATCCATCTATCTTTCTAGAAGAGCGCCTTGGTCCCATCTCCAATCTCCAACTCTCAAGTGAACTAAACTGTCGAAGGCAGGTTGAACTTGCGGGTCCTTAGTCATGGGAAGTCCGTGCCATGGGTGACTCGTGTCGGTGTGCCACAACCACTCCCACCTCAATCTTAAGGCCGAGCCATGACGTTTTAGGTCCAGTAGCCCGAGTCCACAAAGCTCCTTGGGTCGGCTCACTCTCTGCCAAGCAACTAAGCACTTCCCTCCATGTATCTCCTCAGATCCCTCCCAAAGGAATGCATGATATCGCTTGTTGACTTGCTCAATTGCCCATTTTGGGGCGTCCGCGATGATTAAGTGGTGGGTCGGCCGCGCCATGACCACATCATGAACGAGAACCAGCCGTCCAGCTCTAGTAATGAGTCCCTTCTGCCAACCCGGCATGAAGTTAAGTACGTTGTCCACCACCGGCCGCCATTCCGAGCGCGACAGTTGCCAAATGGACAGTTGGAGGCCCAGTTACTTGCAGGGAAATTTTTCCAATCGCCACGGCATCACCCCCTGGACAAGATCCTTGTCCCCCTCTTCCTCTCTGATCAAAATTGCCACCATTTTTCCATAGTTAATGCGCAGGCCCGAGGCGTTTCCAAAGATGTGCAGAGCCTCTCTGATCAACCATAGATCAGAGGTAGTAGGCCTGATGAACAGAACCACATCATCCGCATAGATAGATAGCCTTTGCATCGGCGTGCAGCCCGGCATTGTACTCAACACATTGCATTCATGGGCTGTGGTAATGAGGGATGTGAGCACATCCATAGCAATGACGAATAGAAGTGGTGAGACGGGGTCTCCCTGCCGTAGTCTTTGTGCATGCATGAATTTCTGACCAGCATAACCGTTAACCACCACGCGAGAAGATGTCGAGGATAGGAGTGTAGATATCCAAGACAGCAAAATTTCCGAGAAGCCCTTGGCTCGAAGGACTTCGAACAAGAATGGCCAAGATAGACTGCCGAAGGCCTTCGAAATATCCAATTTAAGCATGACTCCTTTAGCTCTTCGGCCGTGAAGCGAGCGTGCCACTTGCCTGACAAGCATGAAGTTGTCATGTAGGTTCCTCCCCTTGATGAACGCTGACTGGTTGGACTACACCAGCTCGTTCATGTGTGGTCTTAATCTATTGGCCAAAAGCTTGGAGCCCATCTTTGGCAAGCTATGGACCAAACTAATGGGTCTAAAATCTCCCACCTGGCAAGCTCGCAGCTTCTTAGGGATGAGCGTGATCAACACTTGATTGAGGCGGCCAAAGCCATGGCCATTGCCAAGAAACAAGTGGTGTAGGGCAGCCATCACATTTCCTTTGACAATACTCCAAGACTTCTGGAAGAATAAGCCAATGAAACCATCCGGACCGGGCGCACGATCGGCGGGCATCTCTTTGATGGTGGCCCACACCTCTTCCTCCGTAAACAATGTGTCCTGGTCATCCAAGTTGATGGGTTGGTGCCCGAGAAAGACCAAGTCCACGGTGTTGTCGTGCCCTCTCGCCGTGCCTAGGAGTTCTTTGTAGGTTTGGAAGAAAAGTTGCTCTTTCCCAAGCTGATCCGTGATCAAGTTCCCATCATGCGATATCGCCGGAATGAAGTTCTTCATCTTTCTCCCATTCACCACGAGGTAGAACAACTTGGAGCTCGCATCACCCTCCTGCAGCCATCGAATCCTAGATCTTTGACGTGCAATCGTGCGCTCGAGTGAGACTAGCCTCTGGTGGCCAACTTCAACGTTCTCCTAAGCCACCATTCGCCGTCCGAGAGCCGGTGCTTTTCCTGCGCCACATCCAATTGGAAAATGATCCAATTTGCGACCGCAATCTGCAACTTGATATTTTCCATCTTTTTCTGCCCCCATGCTGTCAAATAGCGTGCCGTGTTCCTTAGCAAGAGATCCAAACATTTGAAAGGGTCATGCATGGTTGGGCTGCACACCCAAGCTTCCCTCACTACCTTCTCATAGCCCTCAAGCTTGGTCCAGAAAACCTCAAATCTAAAACATTTCTGCGGGTGCATGTTTTCATGGAGGGCAAGATGCAAAGGGAAATGATCCGAAGATGAAGTGGAGAGAGCTTGCAAGAGGCAGTCCGGGTGCTCCAGCTCCCAATCCACAGAAACTAGGGCCTTGTCGATCTTCGTAAGGGTGGGGAGTCTCTTTCATTGCTCCAAGTGAAGGCTCTCCCATGCATGTACAGCTCCTTGAGTCCGTTGCTGTTGACAAACTGGCGGAATCTATGCATCATGCGTCTGTCGATGAGCGAGTTGTTCTTGCCTGTGGCTTGGAGGATCATGTTGAAGTCTCCAATAACAAGCCATGCGCCAGGACAAATAGCTCTCCTAGCTGCCAATTCCTCAAGGAATAGCACCTTGTCCTGATCCTCCTAGGGGCCATACACCACAGTGAGCCACCAAGGTGCACCATCCGTAGCTAAAACGTAACCAGTAATAAAGTTCGTGTCTCGCACGCAGTTCGTGATGCTAACCAACGTCAATTTCTAGGCTAACAGGACTCCTCCCCTAGTGTTTGAGGCCGGTAAGCAGTAAAACCCATCGTACGATGGGCCCAGGCATTGCATCACATTGAAAGATCGATATAGGCGAGTTTAGTCTCTTGGATACAAAAAACCGATGGGTGCGCCGTATCCGTGAACTCCCGAAGCGCCTTCTTCTTCACCGTACTATTAAATCCACGCACGTTCCAACACACCAACTCCAAATTGGGCGACAACATGATGTTAGTCTAGAAACTCCGTGGCTATCCGCTCAAGCAAGCAGAGCCACCCTCGAGGCCTCCTCCATGCCAAGATCAAAAGGGATCGCTTTCCCAAAGATCGCTGTCATCGCCCTCAGTTTCCGCTCCTAGATGGGGGAGTCGAACATCTGCCTTAGCTGACCAAGAGCCTCATCTGTGACTGCCAGTCCATCTGGTGTGATACCTAGAGCCTTGAGGAGCACTGACTTCGCTTTCGTCACGCTGGTCTTTCTGGGTGCGCAGGCAGATGAGGAACGCATGTTTCGACATGGTGTATCCTGCGCAACACACTTGCCACGAAGAGCATCGATTTCCTTAAGGAGCGGTGGGGCGAGTTTCTTCAAAAGCCCTGTGTAGAAAGCTTTAATATTTGCTACCACAATCTGCTCCTTAGGAGGCAACAAAAGACCGGCGTGAGCGTGCATGGGAATGTCAACATCCATGCAACCAGCATGCTCCACTAGGCGGGGCACGTCCATGCAGCCAATCGGCTCCCCGCCCGCCTTTGGCTCGGGATCACCCGCCCACCACAGCATGCAACGGCGCACCGGATGAAATTTCCTCCACCGGGGCCCACCCAAGCGCAAGCTCTCCTTCCTGGACCGTAGCCCCAACTAGCCATTCATCACGTGGCACGTGGCTCTGCGCATTCACAGGAACCAGGACTTGACCGGTCTCCTCCGAAATCTCAGGCACTTCCTGGCCAATCCCCTCGGTCGCTTTCTGGCACCCCCTGGCACCATCCTCGGGATTCACCGATTCTTCCAAGACCGAATCAGCCGATTTGTCCTCATTGCTAGCTATAGGGGGCAACTCCTGGTCCAGTGCAGGGGATAACGCACAGACTGCCCCTACCACCACCAACTCCTAGCCCGCGGCCCCACCACTTTAATCTTCTGCGACCAATCTTACCGTTGGTGCAAGCTCCACAGTGGGCACATCACCTTGCCCCGGATCCTCTATGGAAAGCGGCCCCACCGACCTGGTTGGGTTGGCAACCGCAGTCAGCGCCAGGATGGCCTCTCTCGTCACCGGCGGCGTAGAGCACTCAGGCTGTGGCTGCGGCGGCGCATCAGTGACTCGCATGGGCATCGGCGGAATGTGCCAGTTGGACGGACCAACATGTCCCAAGAGTGCCTGTCGATATGAGCCACCCAGAGCGCCACCCGCTGGCGCCACCGCGGGCATCACGAACACCACATGTCCACGATAGCACCTGTCATTCACCACTGCCCGAAAAGATGCCGGAGTCCTCTGACAGTCCGCTCTGATCGCTGCCATCGGAGCTAGGAGGGCGAAGCCAGCCCTCAGGACCCGCATGTTCCCTGACTCTGCCACTGTGGATGAGAGTCTTGTACTCCAGAAGCTGGCAGGAAGACGGCCGACGAGCCACAGGGTTGCCAACCAGCTCTGGCTCCGGCACCTACAACCTCTTGGCCACCGGCACCTCATCCGGATCAATGCACCACGCCCGCAGCTTGAACAATAAGAGATCTTCCTGGTTGGCTGTCTCCGGTGCTAGACTGTCCACCAGGCAGCTGGAGCCGAGGAGGTCTACCGCTGTGTCCCACGTCCAGATGTGGGATGGGACGCCCTCGATCATCAGGTCCACCTGAGAACGCATCACCTTGGTCACCGCTTGCGCCTGTCGAAGCCATGGCCTGAAGAAGATCTTGAAGAAGCCATGCTCAACCGAGTTTGCCGTCAATGCCTTGTTGCGAAGATCCGGCGCCGTGAAGACCATGAGGAAGTCTTCCAGATGGTACTTGTGCATAGGGAACTAGTGCCTGGGGATGTCTAACTGTGCTATGATGGCCTCTGCCACATCCACACATGAAACCACCGGCCGGGAGCCACCGATGTATGCCACCACTGCCAGACGGAGGCGTCGCTCCACATCCATCTTTGGGGTCCATGAGATCATACAGACATCACAGACCACAACTGGTGGCACCATCCAAGATCCCATAGGTACGGTGTCCATCGCGAGTGACAAGGGCCGCCCCTGAGGGGAGACCTGCCTAGTCGCCGGCGACAGCCTGCCCGCAAGTCCTGCCGGTGGTAGCTGCTAGCCGCAATGCGCCACCTTAGGCATGGCATCGCGTCGGAGCTCCTCCCTCGGGCGTGGACTCCTGGGGCACGTGCACTTCGATGAGATGTGCCCTTCCAGCCCGTATGTAGCGACCAGACCTCAAACGGTCCAATCTCTGTGCTCCGGTGTCATCCCTGGATTAGTAATGCTGACACCACACAGTACTTGAAGGATTTATAACAGGGTAGAAATCACACACTTATTACATCGAGTCTCAAAAGAGAACTTAGTACAATAAATATGGCTTAAGGCCATCTAATAACTATAACAACGGAAGGCTTGGAAGATAAGTGAATCCATCAACTCCAACGGCATCACTGAGTATAGAACCACGACCTAAAAGCACCTTACTCATCGTCTGAAAAGTCTGCAACATGAACGTTGCAGCCCGAAACGGGTCAGCACATGGAATATGCTGGCAATGTAACACATAGAGAGCAATGAAAGATATAGGCTATACTATATGCATATTTGGCTGGTGGAAAGCTCTATGGTTACAGTTTTGCGTAAAGCCAATTTTTCCCTACTGCAAAGGAATAAATTTTATTTAACTATCATGGTAGTTGTTAAACATTGAGAATGGTTGACAGCATTCTCAATCCCAATTAAGCATCATCATTAAAAAACCCAACAAAATTAATTAGAGTAACATGATGAGATTCACATGATAATCCAAGTACTAGATACTCAAGATGTCCATAACCGGGGACACGGCTAACCATGATTAGTTTATACACTCTGCAGAGGTTTGCGCACTTTTCCCCACAAGACTCGATCTCCTCCGTTGGGATTCTCGCACTACATGGTGTTTGAGAAACGGATGACCGAGACATAGTCTTTCAGAAGCGCTAGCACCTTACGATCGGGTAGACCGTTACACCTACTTTCCCCTACATCTGCTAGTCTACCACTGTAAGAGTTCGCACAACTTAGTCAACTATGCTAGAGCCCATAGTAGCTTGTGGCTGCACACGGAAGTTTCTAGCATGAATAATCTCATGATCCCTTTGAGCCTGGGTGGCGGTCCAAAAGAAAAACAGGCAATCACTGGAATACCCAGGTGCCTCAATCCACCCAGATGTGTATTTAAGTTGCCACCTTAGATAAACCATTAATTTAACAATCTCACATCTGTCATGGATTTCACTCACCCAATCCACGTCTACTAGCATAGCATGGCATAATAAGCAAACGTAGAAGTAACTCCCAAAGGTTTGATAATAAACAGGTAATAGGTACTACCTCAACTACTTCCCAAACCCACAATTTAATTAGATCCTAATCATGCAATGTGTGAGGATTGATCTAATGCAATAAAAACTGGGTAGTAGGAGGTATGATCAAAGTGTTACTTGCCTTGCTGATGATCCGTGAAACCTAGCGATTCGAAGTAGCAAGCGGCGCACTCCGGGTACTCTATCGCAAACAAACAAGCATACAATAAGTACTCAACTAATGCACAGGTAAAACTCGAATAAGATATCTGACCAGATAGTTCAACTTAAGAACTCCGGTTGGCAAAAGGAACCAAATCGAACGAAGCAACGAAAGACAAACTGGCAAAAGAAACAGGCTTCGTTTACTATTCTGGATCTAGGGCAATTTTTACAGAGGCAAAAACTTGTTTGAGTTGGTTAAACGGAAAGAGGGTTTCGAGACGAAACTCCAGGCGCTTGAATCGCCTGATTCCGATAAACGAGCGAAAAGTTATACTAGAACGAAAATCGGATCAGGAATCGCGATCAGAAAAATCGCGGATTTAATCCGAGAAAAAAGAAAACGACGAACAGATTAACGAACGAACGTTTGTTATCTGGATCTAAATGATGAACGCGTTCGTTAAAACGAATGAACGAGTGAACGCTCGCTACAAATAAACCGGAAAACCCGATTTATTAAAACAAACGAATCTAAAAAAATGAACGAAAAACCGACGGAAAACCGAACGGTTTTTCGAGAAAAACCGGCGGCGGGGCGGGGTCAACCTCCGGCGAGGCGAGGCGGCAGGCGGCGAGGGGCGGCGGCGACGCGGCTCCGGCGGGCGGCGCGGTGCGGCGGTGCGGCGCGGCGGGGCGGCGACGGCAGGGGCGGCGGCGGGGCGCTAGGGTTTGGGGGGTGGCTCGGCTGGGCTCCCCCGGCTTATAAGGCCGGCCGGGCCAGGTGTCCGGGTCGGACACGGCCCGATAGGTCGGTTCACGTTTTTTTAAATAGTTACGCTCAGAAAAAACAAAAGGAATACTAAACGGACTCCAAAAATCCTGAAATAAATTTTCCCCGGCTTCTAAAATCAAGCCGCACAGGATGAACATTTATTTGGGGCCTAAATGCAATTTTGATAAAAAAATGCACATTTTTCCTAAATTCAAATAAAATAGCAAATAAATCCCAAATAAAATCTTATTTGATTTTATAATTAAATCCTCAATATTTCTTTATTTTGGGAAAGTCATTTTATTCCCTCTCTCATATTTTTGTAATAGAAATAATTGAAGATAAAATAAATAAAATCAAATGATCCTATTTTCGAAATTTGAGAGAACTCAAATATGAGAATAACGAAAGCCCCAACTCTCTCCAAGGGTCCTTGAGTTGCGTAGAATTTCTAGGATCAACCAAAATGCAATAAAATATGATATGCAATGATGATCTAGTGTATAACATTCCAAATTGAAAATTTGGGATGTTACAAACCTACCCCCCTTAAGATGAATCTCGCCCTCGAGATTCGGGTTGGCTAGAAAATAGGTGAGGGTGGTCCTTCAGCAATTCTTCCTCTCGTTCCCAGGTGGCTTCATCCTCCGTGTGGTAACTCCACTGAACTTTGGAAAACTTAATAACCTTGCTGAGGGTGACTCGGCTGGCATACTCAAGAATCTTGACTGGTTTCTCCTCATAGGTCAAATCACTGTCCAACTGAATCGCTTCCAGCGGCACTGTATCTCTCAGTGGTATATCAGCCATCTCCGCGTGGCACTTCTTCAACTGTGAAACGTGGAACACGTCGTGAACTCCTGACAATCCTTCGGGCAATTCCAACTTGTAGGCTACTTCTCCCATACGCTCCAAAACCTTGTATGGTCCTACAAAACATGGCGCTAACTTTCCCTTAACTCCAAAGCGCTTAACTCCTCGAAGTGGAGATACTCGAAGATAAACTCGGTCTCCGACTTCATAAACTGTCTCCTTGCGTTTAGAATCTGCGTAGCTCTTCTGCCTGGACTGGGCTACCTTGAGCCTATCTCGAATCAATTTTACTTTCTGTTCAAACACCTTAATCAGATCCAGTCCAAACAGCTGGCGGTCTCCAATCTCATCCCACCACAATGGGGTCCTGCACCTCCTTCCGTACAAGGCTTCGAAAGGGGCCATCTTCAAACTGGATTGATAACTGTTTTTATAAGAGAACTCTGCATATGGCAAATTCTCATCCCAACTAGATCCGTAATCTAGCGCACAAGCTCTTAGCATATCCTCCAAAATCTGATTGACTCTCTCGGTCTGTCCATCTGTCTGTGGATGAAAAGCTATACTAAACTCTAGCCTGGTACCCAAAGTTTCATGCAACTGATTCCAGAACTTTGAGGTAAACTGGGTTCCTCTATCTGATACAATGCTCCTTGGAACTCCATGCAGACATAAGATCTTGTTCATGTATATCTTTGTCAACTTGGCACTAGTATAGGTAGTCTTCACTGGAACGAAATGAGCTACCTTTGTCAAACGATCGACTACAACCCAAATTGAGTCATAGCCTGAATGAGTTCTGGGCAATCCTGTAATAAAATCCATGCCTAACTTATCCCACTTCCATTCGGGTATCGGCAATGGCTGTAGCAATCCTGCTGGCTTCTGATGCTCTGCCTTTACTCTCTGACATACATCACAAACTGCTACATATTCCTCAATATCCTTCTTCATTCCGGTCCAGCAGAAAATATCCTTCAAATCCAAATACATCTTGGTATTTCCTGGGTGAATCGAATATGGTGAATCATGGGCCTCTTGCAGAATTAACTTCCTGATCTTTGAGTCATTAGGCACATAAACACGGTCTTCAAACCATAAGGTATCATGCTCATCCTCACGAAATCATGTAGCTTTTCCTTTGCTCATTTTCTCCTTGATAGAAGCAATCTCCTTGTCAGTCTTCTGGGCTTCTCTGATCTTATCCATCAAAGTAGACTGAATCTCCAATGCTGCTACATAGCCTCTCGGGACTATCTCCAAACATAGCTCACGATGATTCTCGGCTAACTCCCTTGGTAAATCTCCCGTCATTAGGGTGTTGACATGGCTCTTACGACTCAACGCATCAGCTACTACGTTAGCCTTTCTGGGGTGATAATGCAATCTCACATCATAATCCTTGATGAGCTCCAACCATCTCCTTTGTCTGAGATTTAACTCCTTCTGCGTGAAAATATACTTCAAACTCTTGTGATCTGTGTACACCTCACAATGATTTCCAATGAGAAAGTGTCTCCAAGTCTTCAATGCATGCACTATGGCTGCTAACTCCAAATCATGCGTGGCATAATTTAATTCATGAGTCTTAAGCTGTCGTGAGGCATATGAAACAACTCTTCCTTCTTGCATAAGCACTGCTCCAAGTCCTCGATGTGAAGCATCGCAATACACCTCATAATCCTTGGTCTGATCTGGCAAAATCAACACTGGTGACGTAACCAAACATTGCTTAAACTCCTGGAAACTGGCCTCACATTCCTCGGTCCATATGAACTTAGTATCCTTCTTTAGCAACTCCGTCATAGGCTTCGCAATCTTCGAGAAATTTTCAATGAATCTCCGGTAGTCTCATGCGAGTCCAAGAAAACTCCGGATCTCTCCAACTGTTGCTGGGGCTTCCCAATTTGTCACAGTGTCAACCTTGGTGGGATCTACTGCTATACCTTCTCCGGATATAACGTGTCCAAGGAATCCAACTTCCTTCAACCCAAACTCACATTTGCTAAACTTGGCATATAACTGCTGTTATGTGAGCTTACCAAGTACCAAACACAAATGCTCCTTATGCTCCTCTTCATTCTTCGAGTATACCAGGATATCATCAATGAACACTACGACAAACTTATCCAAACACTCCATAAACACTTTGTTCATCATGTTCATAAAGTATGCAGGTGAGTTAGTCTGACCAAATGACATAACTGTATACTCGTACAGCCCATACCTGGTGGTAAAAGCCGTCTTAGGCATATCCTGTTCTCGAATCTTCAACTAATGGTATCCTGATCGCAGATCGATCTTGGAAAATACCTTAGCTCCTTGCAATCGATCAAACAGATCATTGATCATCGGTAGTGGGTACTTGTTCTTGATGGTTACTTCATTCAATCCTCGATAATCAACAACCATCCTTAATGATCCATCCTTCTTCCCCACTAGAAGTACTGGCGATCCCCAAGGTGAAGAACTTGGGCGAATATAACCTTTATCCAGTAACTCCTTAATTTGCTTCTTAATCTCCACCAAATCCTTTGCGGGCATCCTATATGGTCTCTTAGATATTGGCCCTGTGCCTGGCAAAAGCTCAATCAAAAACTCAATATCTCTATCCGGTGGCATGCCTGGCAACTCTTCTGGAAATACATCAGGGAAATCCTTCACTACTGGTACTTCCTCCTGCACAACTCCTGTTAAGCAATTTACTTGAGTCCTCTTCGGCACATGCCGGGATACATACTTGATCCTTCTCCCTTCTGGGGTGGTAAGCAAAATTGACTTACTGGCGCAATCGATGTTTCCTCCATACATCGACAGCCAATCCATACCCAGAATTACATCCAAACCTTGTGATTCCAAAATGATCAAATCCGAGAGAAACACATGCCTACCTATACTCAATGGCACTTGAAAACATCCTTTACTAGCCATATACTCCGCTCCTGGTGAGCTTACTAACATAGGTGTTCTAAGAACTTTGGTGGGCAGGTTATACTTATCCACAAATCCCCTTGATATGTATGAATGCGATGCACCAGTATCGAAAAGAACGAGTGCAGTAAATGACTTAATCAAAAACTTACCGATTACTGCATCCGACTGCTCTTCAACCTCCTCCACGTTAACGTGGTTCACCTGCCCCCTGTTGAAAGGGTTCGGCTTCTTCCCAGAGCTTCCATTGCCATTTCCATTCTGGGATTCAGGACATTCATTGGCATAATGTCCGGTCTTCTAGCACTTAAAACAAGTGACTTGGCTCAGGTCTCTCTTGGCTGGGGTTGATGGGTTGGTGCGGTTCTGGCCGTTGCTTCCTCCATTCCCATTACCATTCTTGGTGCCATTGTGATTGTGCGAGATACCTCCTCCATGGGTATGCTGAAAATGTCCTCCCTGTCTAGGGGTAAAACGTGGCTTCTGCTGAGCTCCTGAATTGTACTTCCCTTGTCCATACTTCCTCTTGCGGTTCTCAATCTGCTGCTGCTTCCCTTCAATCATGAGAGCATGGTCTACCAACTCCTGGTAGTTGTTGAAGGTTGCTACCATCAACTGCATGCTCAACTCATCATTCAGTCCTTCCAGAAACTTCTCCTGCGTAGCTGCATTCGTAGCAACGTCATCTGGAGCATAACGTGCTAGCTTACTAAAGTCCTCCACATACTGGCCAACTGTCCGTCCTCCTTGGCGCAAGTTGCAAAACTCACGCTTCTTCATGGCCATAGCTCCTGCTGAAACATGGGTAGTACGAAAAGCCTGCTGAAACTAGTCCCATGTGACAGTGCCGATAGGGAAAGTGGCGGTGAAATTCTCCCACCATGATGATGCGGGTCCTTCAAGCTGATGTGGGGCAAACTTCACCTTTTCCGCATCTGTGCATCCTACCGTGGTCAACTCCCTTGCTGTCTGGAGGAGCCAATCATCTGCTACTATCGGCTCGGTGCTACTGGAAAACACCGACGGATTCAGCCTAAGAAAACGGGCTAAGTGATGAACATGCGGTGGTGGTGGGTTGTTGTTGTTGTTCCCCTGATTCTGATTCTGGACTAGCAACTGCATCAATGTGTTCTGCTGCTGGATCAACTGGGTGAGCTCCGGTGGGAAGGTAAATCTGGGGTGACGTCTCGGAGGCATCTGAGGGTTTAGAAAAGATGAGATTGAAGAATAGAGAGGCGTCTAGAGAGAAAACACTACCCATATGCACATGAGGCAAAACAAAAAATTCACTTCAATCAATCAAACAAGGGCATACAATCGATCTAACTATCGCAAAAGTGCTCGGACTACTATCTTTACATGGTGGACTACTACTACTGATGGGGTGGTCTACTA
Organism: Triticum aestivum; assembly: GCF_018294505.1. Classification (NCBI taxonomy): domain Eukaryota; kingdom Viridiplantae; phylum Streptophyta; class Magnoliopsida; order Poales; family Poaceae; genus Triticum; species Triticum aestivum. Next base: position 93,268,130 of record NC_057806.1, on the reverse strand, counting down.
GAAATATTCTTCGGTTGCAGACTCCATGATATCTGCTCTAGCTTCATCAACATAGTCATCATCGCTATCATTTGGATCCGAGTCGGTGTCGTTGATGATGATGTAGTCTTCCAGGCAAATCTCATTGGGTTCTTCATCTTCTTCTACTGGTGTAGGGCCTCCCATAAATATTCTGATCTTCTTGATCAGATCGTCATTCTTCTCCACTAGTACTTCGATTTCCTCTTCATAATCTTCACGTCTAGCCTTGAGTTCTTCCTCCAGTTCCTTGATTCTTGTCCTCGCCTTCTTCAGATCTATCATGTCGGCACACATCTCGTTCTCCTGATGTCGAATGTGTTGGTTTAACTCCTGGATAGAAGCTGCAATTGACATATCCTTCCTGGTGCTGATCATCTCCCAGTGCTCATCTCGGCGCCCACAAATCTAGTAGATAGTATCCTTGAGGTCATTGCGGTAAACTTCTCCAATGCATCCCATGGCAATGTGAGCTGCCATGCTCTTTCCTAGATTCCAAGTTGGTGCATCAAAGGAAAACTCTATGGGCTGAGTGACTGGCATGAGCGTCCTTCCTGGAACTTGAACTTGAATCATCCAACGCTCCTCTTCCGGTAAAGTGGCGTTGTAGGTTCCGGTGAAGCTTGGTACTCCGATGTTCAGATATCTAGTGACTTCCTTCAAATGATGTCCAAAGGGTGTATCTTCATCCGGTTGCGTGAACTTGTTCCGTGCATCCGCCATCCTAAAAGAGTAGAAAAGATGAGAAGTCAGAATGAGAAGAGAGTGAGTAGTGATCTAGAGCTTTAGCTTAGTGGTCGTGTCATATAGTCAGCGTGTGCTCTGATACCATCTTGTAGCGACCAGACCTCAAAAGGTCCAATCTCTGTGCTCCGGTGTCATCCCTGGATCAGTAATGCTGACACCACACAGTACTTGAAGGATTTATAACAGAGTAGCAATCACACACTTATTACATCGAGTCTCAAAAGAGAACATATTACAATAAATATGGCTTAAGGCCATCTAATAACTATAATAGTGGAAGGCTTGGAAGATAACTGAGTCCATCAACTCCAATGGCATCACTGAGTATAGAACCACGACCTAAAAGCACCTTACTCATCGTCTGAAAAGTCTGCAACATGAACGTTGCAGCCCGAAACGGGCCAGCACATGGAATATGCTAGCAATGTAACACATAGAGAGCAATGAAAGAATAAGGCTATACTATATGCATATTTGGCTGGTGGAAAGCTCTATGGTTATAGTTTTGCGTAAAGCCAATTTTTCCCTACTGCAAAGGAGTACATTTTATTTAACTATCATGGTAGTTGTTAAACATTGAGAATGGTTGACAGCATTCTCAATCCCAATTAAGCATCATCATTAAAAACTCAACAAAATTAATTAGATAGTTCAACTTAAGAACTCCGGTTGGCAAAAGAACCAAATCGAACGAAGCAACGAAAGACAAAACGACAAAAGAAACAGGCTTCGTTTACTATTCTGGATCTAGGGCAATTTTTACAGAGGCAAAAACTTTTTTGAGTTGGTTAAACGGTAAGAGGGTTTCGAGACGAAAGTTTAGGCGCTTGAATCACCTGATTCCGATAAACGAGCGAAAGGTTATACTAGAACGAAAATCGGATCAGGAATCGCGATCAGAAAAATCACGGATTTAATCCGAGAAAAAAAAACGACGAACAGATTAACGAACGAACGTTCGTTATCTGGATCTAAATGATGAATGCGTTCGTTAAAATGAACGAACGAGTGAACGCTCGCTAATTAAACAAACCGGAAAAACCAATTTATTAAAAACTGAATCTAAAAAACCGAATGAAAAACCGAACGGTTTTTCAAGAAAAACTG